>NC_084818.1:14607907-14911304 GCF_963583255.1 Pyrus communis
AAAACAAAGAGAGAAAGAAAAGTTAGAAAAAAAATAAATATGGAAAAACGAAAAAGTGGGATTATATCGAACAAAATGGATTTGTAACATGAAACTGTTATTAAGTCAATTGAATGAAAAGATAAAAATCATTTTTGTCCATTCTCTTTGTGCACATCCGGTTTATTTTGGTCCATTAATTACTTTTGATTTTATTCAATTTAAATGCTACAAGTGCGTGGAAAAATAAAAAAGTGTAAAAATCCTATTCCAATGCAAAACGAAAAGAAATGGTAGGTTGGAGCAGTGTTTTGGTAAAAGTAATTGACACAACGTGACAAAGTAAATATATTAAACGAAAACCTTAATCAAAAAGCAAGTAATTTGAAATCCACCAGAGAATGAGTAAACGTCAAAGTTTACAAATTAAAGGTACAAAGGATAACAAACTGTACACTCTAAAGGTGATTTATAGTGTTTCTTAGCCCTATACTTCTTAGAATTTCAAATAGGAAGAGAATTACGTTATACCAAATACCCAAAAAAATGTCTCAAAAACTAGAAGTACTGATAAAACATAGTGAATGATAGAATTTGGCCGGAAAAGCCCATATGTGATAACAAAGTGGTGAGCCCAAATATGCAAGGTATTCTTCTTGCTGCCAGATTTGCTCATTAATTTGATCTTCGATCCACTTCGCCAATTAGTCGACATCAATAATGGAGTAACATTTACTTGTTAGCTTTCTTACAACTAATTATTAATAGTTTTATTTGCGCATATAAAATTAATACATTTGCTTACACACTTTCTCAATGATAGGATTTATCCTTATATTTGGAACCCACTTGCATTAGAGAGTGTTGCCAGCAAATGTATGAGTTTGTGTTAAAAAAAAAATTAAAATTAAAAATTAAAATAAAAAAAAAAAAAAAACTTTTTAACAATCAAAAGCTCTTTTAACTACATAGAAAATTCTGCAGACGGTTGGAAAATATAGGGGAAAGCAATTTAGAGATTTTATTTGGTCTAAATTTCATTATTTTGTGAACAAAGGTTTGATTTAATTTATTTCCTATTATTGCTTCATTGTATTCGTATAAATAACTCCTTATGGAGAAGAATAAATTATTTAAGTTGTATTTGAGAAATGTGAGACTGTAGGGGAAACAAAAATATGGTAGGATCCATGCAATTTTTAAATCCAACTCCAAAATTTGAAAGAATTAGATTACCTATAATTTGGTGATAATTGTATTTTGAGTTATAGGGGGAATCAGGATTGTTTTTTCGTCCCCATTATACCCTCACTTATTTATCAAATTCCAAGATCGCCTTTCCACCCATCACTAAATTTTGTTCTCTTAGAAGAAAAATAAAAAAATAAAAAAAGTTAAAAGTTCTCTCTCAAAGTTAAAATAATGTTGCCACTTAGTACTACGATGTAGTGGTATTCTTATTTACTTGTAAGTGAGAGGTCTTAGGTTTGATTCTCATCAAAAATGAATTTAAACCACATTATTGCTATCATTGTAAGGTTTAGCTAACCCCCTCATGTAGATGAATATCGTTTGTTATAAAAAATAAAAAAAATGTTTTTCCAACAAATAAATTAACAAAAAAGAATTAGCATATGTTGAGCAAAAATTGTACACAATATGTAAACAAATAATTCACTTGACATAATTTCACCCTCGTTCATTTTTCCGAAGAGGGTTTTATTAATTTGAGTTTGACCCATTCTAGACTATGTGTCTGTTAATTACAATCCTTCATTAAAAGGAAAAACCCTTTGATTCCAATATGAATAAATCATAACTTGGGAATTTGGGGGTTTATTTGATTTTGCGACTACACCTAGGTCAAGCCCTAGATTGCCTACATACCCTCGTTGATGGATCAAGTCACTCATAGTTCCTTCATGTATTTGTTGGGGTTTTATTCCTTATGCAGTTTCAGCTCGTGCAGGCGAGGACTTTGAGCCGTTGGAGCTTTTGATGCCTTATGCAATTTTGGCTCGTGCGGGCGAGGACTTTGAGCTATTAGAGCATTTGGTGCCTTGTGCAGTTTTAGCTCGTGCAGGCAAGGACTTTAAGTCATTGGAGCAAAATGCAGCTTCGTGCCATTTGAGACTTGTTGCGGCTTTGTGCCATTTGATATTTGATATAGCTTCGTGCCATTTGAGATTTTTCTTCGGCTTCGTGCCATGTGGGGTTTGATATGCCTTCATGCCCTTTGAAACTTGAGTTGACTTTGTGCCATTTGATATTTGATATGGCTTCATGCCATTTGAGACTTTTCTTCGGCTTCGTTGCATGAGCAGCATACATTAATTGGAAATCTAGGAACTGTGCTTGCAGACTTCTCTTTTACTCTTTGTAGAATTTGTAATTACTTGGTCAAAGTAGCAAAAGTGAATTTAGTTTATATAAACCAGGGATTCATCTCGGTTTCACGGTTCAGACTGCCTACGTATCCTTAACGGAATCAAACCGGCGTAGTTCGTAAAGTATTTGATTTGGATTTGTAGACTTGTGTTCAAACTTGGAAAAATAAGAAGCCAATTGGATTTATTTAAAACCCATATATGACCCTCGGTAATATCACCTAAAGGCTTTGCGAAATAGGACATTGATTTGTCTTTTCCTTTTATTAGACCAAGGCTTATTAACTTAGAGTCCCATGTGAGATGCAGACTTCCTTTTATTAGCCCAAGGCTTAAAGTGGGACTTAGAATCCCACGTGAGGTGCAGACTTCACTTAGCATCCCCCCGTGAAATGCTTCAGACTCTTTCAAATTACTTCAATTTAACATCATTTCCCTCTCAAGTCGCAAAGGCCTTTTTTGTGCAGGTCACAAGCTCTTTTATTTTTTTGCCGCATCGTTCTCTTACTCTCACCAACTTGCTTGTGATTCTTTTGTGGATCGAAAATTCAGAATGAAAGGGAAAAGAAGGTAACAGGCAGGTGACCCTATTTTCATTTTCTTTGTGTTCTGGATTTGATTTGGAGTGAAGCTCTAAACTGCAACTAATTTATTGGTTTAATTGTTTCGTGCAGGCGTCACCGGCAACGACATCTCTTCGATTTGGTCGTTGTTGTGACCCTTAGGTAATGAGCCTCATTGGGTTGTAAAAGTCCTTTTCTTTTCTTTCTTTTTTGTATACTGGTAGATGATAAACCCCATTTGATGTTGGTAGCTTTCGTAGCCTGAATTTATTTAACTTTTCATTTGTCATGAGTAGCTTTCAGTAGCAGTTTGGTTTGATTTTTGACATGGTTGTTGGACAAACTGTTTTGCAGCATTTGTTTATCCTTTTTCGATTTTGATCTGGTCTCCCCTAAGCATTTGTTGGACATTGCTTCCTTAACTTGATTTTTTTGACAGATGGCAATTAGAATGATCCTTTCTTGTTTCCAAGTCTCTTGACTTTACCCAACATGATAACCACGTGAATGGCATTCATGTTATCTAGAAGACTTTTCTTCTTCCTCCTCTTCTGGAGTAATCTTTAAAGTATACAACACCAGTAACGTGCCATCTTCTTAGAGCATGTTTTTCTACTTTTGCCAACAAGCTTCTGCACCGTTGGTGATTGGATGAAGAACAGGTTGCCGTTGATATGTGGAGTCGAGCGAAACTTGCTCTTTCTTTATCCAAATCCATTGCTTGCCGTGACACCGATTGCTTCCTTTCTTTCTTGGCATGGACGCGCGACCATGGATCTTCTTCTTCGGTTTTGCTTACCGTGACACTGACTGCTCCTTTCTTTCTTGTCTCTCAATTTCTACCGAGTCTCTGTTTCTTTTTCTGTGTCTACCTTTCTTTCTGCAACTGATGCCTATTTATAGACATCTTAGGAGCGCTCTGGAGCATTTACGTGGGGGAGATAGAGGCCATGTCTTCCGCCACTTTCTCTTAACCTCTCTCACCAATTGTCCCAGTCTTCCACATCCTTTTGTTGCAGAAAATGGGGAGCCCCTGTTTTGCACGTTACCTTCCTCTTTTGTAGGAAGGAATTCATATCTTATTTATTTTATTTTTTTATTTATGGATGTTGATTTGTATGCAAAGCCCATCCTCACTCTTTGGGCTGGATTATATTTTTGTTTTGTCTTGTAGCTTGATCTAATTTGTATAGACTCTATTTTTTTGTATGTTATATTTTTTTTGTTGTTCAACGGCATATAAAATAGATTACGAGAATATGGATATTTCAGTAATCACATGGATTTTCATTCAGATTCATGTAAATTAGTAAACAGTTTACATGGCTCAGTACTATTCTTACTCTTATTTTTGAAAAAATTTAATAAACAGTTTCAATAAGAATGTGATTCTGATTCCACCCCGTTCCAAACTCTTCCTTGTTTCAATTCCTCGCATTGCAGATTAGTAAACGAGCCTTTTTCTTTTGGTTTTCTGTTCTTGGTCTATTTGCTCTCCAAAAATTCATGTTGCACTCTTTCATAATTTAAACTATAAATAATAAATAAAGGATTGGTGAATTTAGTGTCCTCCACTTATGATTAATGTACTTCACTAAACAAATTTCATAATTGAAACCGTGCAATCTCTTATTATGACTTAAAGATCATGTGAAGAAAAAAATACTTAATTTGGACATCTTTTAGCCATTCATATACATCACAAAGAAGCTACTTGTTAACAAAATCATTGAATGGTTTGACACGCATGGATGATTAAATAATTTTTCATAGATGTAATTTTTTAGATAATGGTAAAGAAAATGAATCACTTCAATTATAATATTTATAATAAAAATACATTAATTATAAATAGAGAACAAGTAAATTCCATCATAAATAAAAAAAAACAAGCATTATCCTATCTGAAAATTCTGGAACAAAGTTATCACTTTATAAGGAACATGTTTATGGATCAAGATCCTCACCTGAGCTAAAAGTGAGGATCTTCCTGAGCAAGTTCATTGGGCCGTTTAAATTTTATCCAACGATTACAATTATTATAATTTTTAGAGGAACCTCTTGTTTGTAACCGTTGGATAAAATTTGAACAATCCAATAAGCTTGTTTAGGAGGATCCTCAGCTTTAGCTCAGGAGATCATCCTCATCCTTATCAGTCATCTTCCATTATGACATCTGTCTTCTCCACAAAGATAAAGAAAGTGTAGTATGGTCAAAGAAAACAAAGGAGACAAAACACTTTTTGTAAATTGACAATTAATCAAAAAATAATAGTAGATTCTCCTAGGAGAGGGAGGTGGGGGTGTGAAGGATCTCTAAATCTTTTTCACCAAGTTCATCAAAGTACATAATTCAAACATTTGAAATTTGATTCAACGGGTAAAATTATTATAACTTTTAAAATGAGTTATTGTTTGTAATTATTTGATCAAATTTTAGAAGCCTGAATTATGTGTCTTGGTGAACTTGGTGGAAATGATCCTTTTTCCCTAAGTGGGCATCATATTATGGGGAAATATTAATATATAATAAATAATTAAATTGCATATATGTTTAGGACAAGCATTGCAACAGCATTTGGACCAAACAATGACTCAGAAAATTAAAGAAAATTTTTTTCTTTTCTAATAAACTTGCATTATTGAGCACCCTAGTAGGAAATAAACAGTTACCCACTAAAATTATCAATAATTCCCAGAGCCACGTCACAAATATGCTTCAAACCCTCCTCTCTTCTTGCAAGCTCTGGAGGATAAGCCAAACCTGGGTACCTTTTGAAAGCATTGTGGCAGGCATTCGGGTAGTCTGCGGCTGCAGTGATGTGCATGTAAGCATAGTCATAAGACTCTGAGCCCAAATCCTGCACTGAAGCTTGAAGGGCATCGCCGGCGTAGCCGTACTTGTCGGCACACTCCTTGAGGACCTTCTTCAAATTTGTTTCGGTTGTACTTGAGCTAATGAGTTGAGAGGACAAGTAGGATGAGGTGGCGGTTGCATTTGCCATTCCAATCCCAACCATAATAACTGCCAACCCCTTTGTGTCTGCATTTTTGCTTGTGGGAACAGATTTGAGGGATGAGACGCAGAGGCCATAGTACTTGGTGTTTTTGCATGTGTTCTGGATCAGGGTTGAGTCAGCACGGACGAGAAAATTAGGGTTTTGGTGAGGAAATGCAATTGTGAGAAGAAAGAGCAAGAAAATAGTAGACGAACCCATCTGAGAGTATACTTTTTTCTTTCTTTTTTTGGCTCTAGATTTTGGTGTGGAGGAAGAGAGCGAAGGAAAAGTAGATATTAGGTATTTTTCTATGGTTGAAAAGCAATGTAGGAGATGCATTGGGTGTTTTGACTTTGTGTGTCAAGTGAGCTGTATGCATAATTAAAGAGGAAGAGGCACTATTTGGCAGGAGGATATGAAGGACAAGGATTGTCTGCCCTTTCACTTGTGGTGCCCTCCTAATTCTAATGTCCTCCTATTTTGTGTGGTCACAGTTAAGTCATGTTAATATTTTATATTGTTTTCTTATAGAGATAATAAGACAAAAATAAATAGTAATATAAAATGTTGACGTGGATTAATCGTGATCACACAAACAGAAGGACACCGAAAATGAGAGTGCAGACAATTCTTGTCCGACTATGAAACCATGCTATGCATGAGGTCTTGTTTGGCAGAAACCTAAATGCCAAAACGTGAGTCACGGGTCGCAGATAAACGACAGTTGAGACCCAATCCAATGTTCTCTTTTGAGTACTGAAATGATTTGGTGGTTTAATATTGGGAATCTTGATGAAACGTACTGGCCAAAGACACAATGAAGAAAAAGAGCTCGGTAATCTTATTTTGTGTTTATGATGATTTACATAGATTTGGTGGGTTTTTTTTTTTTTTTTTTTTTTTTTTTTTTTTTTTTTTTTTTTTTTTTTTGTGTTTTAATATGCCATTTACGTTAAGGGGTGAACAAAAATGGACTCGTTGTCAGTCAATACATAACTCATTTTTTAATTTATATATTTCATCGTTGGGAGATTGATTTTCACATTGATGATCTTAGTAATATTACCGTTTTGGATAGATGATCTATCATGGGCAAGAAGAAAGTAGGCTATAATTGTAGTTTGAACACCAAACACCAAACCCTCTGAATTTGGTTCTCTCTAACTGTGCTACGCAAGACGAGAGTGAAGCTGTCAAAAAAAAAAAAAGGGAATGCCAACCAAACATTGATGTGTAGTTCAGTTCGGTTCGCCTAGCCCTTCATCACATTTCCCAGTTTGGACTTTGTTTTCTTTATCTACTAAATTGCTTAATTTGCATCAATAATATAATTTTATTTCCCTCAAAACTTTGAGTTTGGACTCTAGTTGCTCTCGCACCTAAAACACCAAAACTTCATTTGCCACCGTTTTTCCTTTTGTGACGAAATCAAGGAACAAGAGTAGAACAAGTAGCGTACCTGGGAGAGGAAGGATTGAGCGGATTGTTCGTCGGAGATGGGACCGGCGATGGCGATGTATTTGCTCTTCTTGATCTCTTTTTTCGAACCTCACTATATCCTTGATGCCCGTATACGCACCGCCTCCACCACTCCTGTTGCTATTGCTGCTGGTTGTGACGGCGGTGGTGACCATAGCCCAGATTCGAATGCCTAAGTGGAGCTTGATCGGTGCTACCTTCTGGTAGATTTTCTGGAAATTTGGATTGAAATTACGTGCCGTTATTGCTGCTACTGGTATTGGCACTGGACATTTCAGTTGTGGTGGGAAATTTTAACTCACGGTGTCGTTTCACTTGGCGCCAAACTTTTGCTTCCCTTTATTAAGAGTTCAAATCTTCCACACCCAAAAGAAGATGTGGCATCTCTGTAACTTGCTTGAAATCTTGACATTATTTTGCGGCACGAAATTGCGGCATTCCCTTCCCCTTCAATCAAACTGGAATTATTCATTCTCTTTATCGTACAAACGTCATAACTCGAATGATTCATTCTCCTTACAATCATCTAAAAATTATTTATAAAAAAATTCATTTAATTTAATGACCGTTTATCCACCATTATGAATAAATAAAAAAATAATCATGAGCACATTATTTTTTAACCTAACCATTGATTTGTTTGACACATTAATGTCAATATAGAGCATGAATGATTCGGATAAATGATTGTACAATATAAACATGATGTCACATAATGTAAATGACCCATTATGGCGTGGCACATCGCCTTGCCAAGTTAAGTTTGTCTTATCATGACTCTATTATCTGGTTTGTGGAACCCTCAGATGTTACAAGGGTGTTGTTCAACCAGGATTTACAACCCTATTGAGGTAATTTTAATAAAGTTATCGCATATTTCATCAAAAAAATAATAACTCATATGTAAGAGGCTAAGTATTATCATTTTTAGTTGTAAATTTGTATTATCATTTTCAGTTGTAAATTTTTCACAGTACACTTGACGCTCCTCGTGTGAGTGGCAAGAGTTCAGTTTGAAGTGCAAAAATGGCTACCCGAAAGGAAATGCTGGCAAACGATAAGATTGAAGGGAAGAAAACGCACCCGAAATGTGAAAGAATAATGATTGATTTCTTTTCAATAAGCCAGTATGGATATTAACCTTTATGAGAACTTATTACCTTAATCCTATTCTCCTACTTACACTTCAGCTCAAACCTCGATAAAATGTTCGAGCTCATTTCTTTTCTCCATCTGCTCTTAATATATAGCTTACATTCCGAAGGCTGGAATTCGACCATACAAATTGCTGCTGCTCGATTTCCCTACTTATACACCTACTACTACTACTACTACTACTACTACTACTACTACTACGAATCCAATCAATCCGAGGTTGACCTTCTACGATGTCTACTTCTGTCGCTACACAAAATTGCGGCATTCCCTTCCCCTTCCAAGTTACGGCCTTTTATACCTACATCCAAGTTGGGAAACAATGAAGATGTGATCCCAGCGGACGAATGCCTACTGTATTGACTGTACCAGTTGGGTCCCATTTCGCCAAATATGTAATCCGAGAAATCTTCGTTGCTGGAAGACTCCTTGGTGCTCACTGTGCTACAAGAACTTGCATCCGACGAGCTAAATATGGATGAACTCTCACTTGATGAATCTATGGCAGGAATTCTATGCGTTGCATGGAATCTCCAATCACCTGGATCTGGATTTTGCGATTGATTGCTGGTGTAAGGCCTTGGAACCGCGGAGTTACATCTCAACTTGGATTTGGTTTGGCTTGCAGGAACAGCTTCCAAGTTCCGTCTCTTGGATTTCCCACCATTAGAAATGGCAGTACTTCCTAGCAAGGCCGGGGGACGTGGGGTGTGCCTAGAAATATCAAATTTTTAGGTGGTTTGCCAAAACAAAATTACAAAATGACTCGTAAGCTTAGTCCACAGGCATGTTACCTTGCATAAAGTAGCATGTATGCTCCTTGAGATAAGACCCTCTTTAATTCCACAGGTTCAACCTACAAGAGCATATGGCACCGATAAGTTCTTGAAATTATTAACGAAAATTATAAATCAAAAGCAAAAAATCTCAAGCCAATAATAGACATTCTTCAAACATTTCTTTTCATAGAATCAGGTCTAGAATGCATACATGCGAAATTCTTTGGCAGGTTTCATGCCTCTCATCGACAAAAGAATGGAGATATTCAACATAGCAGACAATGTTATATAATAATCAATTTCGTCAAAAGGCACAACAATAAAAAATGCCTCTTCCAACCATTGATTCAGGCGGTGTGAATGTTCTACTCAGAAAATAACCAAATAACATCAAGCCCCATCTGAGATGGAAATATAAGAAATGATAGGAAAACATACTGAGCTGTCATCAATCTTGAACCACTCCCCCTGATTGTTCTTTACATAACATACATAATGGCCCGAATACGCAGCATTCATAATGTCCAAGTGAACAACCACAGCATAAAGACTGTACAAAGGGGATTTATCACTTGTTTCATCCATATACGGGGACATGTTGAGAACCTCTGGGAACCGTATTGACTTATTCAGCTTCTCAAAGTTACGAGACTGCAGTCATCGACAGTAAACATCAATAATATTAAACCAATAGATGAAAAGAACAATTCAAAATTGATAGAAAAGAACTAATTACCTGAAATCGCTTCAATACAATTGTAAGAATATTTGGTGCCTCCAAAACTGTTAATTTCTTTCTGGCTTTCTCATAAGATTTACACCTTCACAAAAGTTGGGAAACAACATACATCAAAGAATTAGAACAATCGAAAAGGAAGACTTAAGACCCACCTGGAAAAAATAGTTTTATACATGGGTAACATAATGAACGTAAAATTTTCCAGGCCACCTAAGAAGATAGGTTGAATTGCCCAACTGAAACCAGGGAAAAAATGATTTTGGAACTAGCATTGAGGTAGGTGAGCACTCTGGGACTAGAAACTCCACTATATTACATGGTTCCTCAGCTATAATCAGACCACAAAATCCCTTACAAGTCACATCAGAATCCTATTCCTTTTTCAAACAATGTAACAAATATTAAGGCCCGTCTCTCTGTAATGTAAGAGTTTTATCCTTCAACATAAAAAAAGAAAAACATTTATACTGGAGCTAGTGAACCAACCTGCTACAATGGTACCTATTATTCCCGTCCAAAGTTTCAGTAGCCGTAAATTGAGCAAGAGCCTCTTCAAGAGTTCCAATTTGGCCGTCGATTTCAACTGTAAGATCCATCATCCGCTCAATTTGCTCAGATTTTCCAAGGCACTTCATGCACTTTATCTGAGAATCACAATCATGACATCACAAAAACTTACCATGATTTTTATTACCAACAATAGAATGGGTTGTGCTTTTGTACAAGGACAATCAATTCTACACAAAAAAAAAAAAAGTAGATCTTGACAAAACGACAAAAACAGAAACTACCTTAGATCGGAGATAGCCTCCAAATGTCATGCCTACTAGAGTTGTTTCTTCAGCCAAAGGACCAACAGCCCCAGCTTCCTTGAGGCAAACAGATTGCATGGTATCAACAGCATACCTGCCATCTTAGTAACTGATCACATGGTACATATTTGCAAAAGGATAAGTAGATCTTATAACTGACTCACCATTGAAGTAACTCATCGCATGGTACCTATTTGTAAAAGGGAAAACAGATCTTATATGAAATATTTCTCCAGTTGAGTTTTTAACTGGCTCACCTCAAAAATTCATGAGCATCTTCTTCCCTCCCTTGACCAAGATGAATTCCAATTTTATGTATTTTAGATAGTATCCTGATGGGGGACAGTAAAGACTTCCCTTCTCTTGCCTTCAAAAGCAAAACTTCAAACTCACAGATAAAACACCAGTCCTTCTTTCGACCTGGCATACGGGATGAATGTGTCAATGAAAAGGCCATCAAACACATGGTTCTAATAATTGAACTGGTTGCAAATATATCGTATATATAGAAGTCAGGAAGATAAACTTGCATGCTCTTGAATGGAGCCCTTGAAGAAGATAAGAAACAAGGGGCCGAGTAAATGCTAAACATTGAAGCACAGCATTAGCATAGCAGCTGAGAAATCCAAAGGAAAAAGATATTATCAGCAAACATTCAATGAACTTTTGAAAGAATACAATAAAAACACTTTTAAAAGAAAAAAAAACACGTAGAATATTCATTACACAATTTGCAACTTAAGAGAATATGCAAAATTCAGCATATGAACAAAGTAAAAATTGCACTAGTAGGATTGTAAGCACAAGTTCACAAAAGGATTTTCAGAAGAAAAAACTGGTTACACTTTATGCAATTTCTTTATGTTACTATGTCATGTGCCTAAAGAACTCTCCACATCACCTGTTCCCACAATTCATGAGTCCAAAGGGGTAAAGATCAGCACTGTTGTTGGAGTATAGTTTCACGAACAGGTCATATGGAAACAATACCTGTCAATGATACAGTATAAAAACAAAATTGGTACTAATCGATAACACTGGAAACTATTACTAAAGGAAAAAATACATATTTGAAAATAACCTTGTATTTTCCAGTCTCATCTCCATGACCTGAAGGGTTGCACTTCAGCTGTTTTGAGGATATAAACTGCTGCACAACTTTCCTCATAGATGTTTTCAATCCATTACTAGAATTTTGGGGCAAGCTTGGGATACTACCGAATTTTGCAGGCAATGCATGATAAGCTTCGATTTTTTCAGACCTAGAAATGGAATCGAGATGCCCTTCAGTGGTCGAAGATGGCTCATCAACAGAAGCACCATTTGACAGAGATCCATCTTCTTTAGACTCATCTTCCCTGTCATTACTTGATGAGCTTTTGGACTTAGAGGCATCAGTAACTAACTTTTCTGTTGAAATAGCTCTTCTAGACTGCTTCTTACTGCCAATATTTTCAGACTGAGCCTCACCAGATATGTTTGCATTTGCTTTAGGAAATTTTTGTGTAGACTCAACCGCTTTATCAGTATGACTCGATTTCATCTTATATAACTTGTTTTCACAAGATATGTCCTCTTGACGATTCACCAGCTTAGTACACTCTGAGGGTGATGACATATTCCTAGGCTGTTCAGGAGCAACAACATCAGAAAGAGGTTTCTTTGATTTGTCATCCCATGATACGGTATTGGATGGAGTTAAATTAGTATGTGATCCTTTCCCATCTGCAATAGGTTAATTATATCATTGTCACCCGTCATGAATGAAATGAGGCTACTTCAGACACCAGAGATTTTTACTGTTATCTACAAAATCATACCGTGATGTAAAACTGTGTCCCCATCAAAATCACTCCGGTCTTGGAACCGCATGGAATCGATTGAAGGCTGACATTCATCCTTGTGACCTTGTCTCCAATGGATGATTTGACACTTACCAGAACTACACACAAATGTTCAAGTGAAAACAATGTTTATATCTACGCGAGCATGTCCACCCCATGGTAATTCAGATTTAGAGTTCAGAAATACAGCAAGGATTCAACGAAAGTCCATAATGTGATGTCTTATTTAACAAAAAAAAATAGAAAAATGAAGTTGGCTTGTATAGTTAAATTTGGTGACAATGTCTTCCAAACTAAAAACACATAAATTGTTTCCTATAGGAGTTAGCAGTCAGATAAATATCAAACCATGTGCATTTTCCTATTTCTCATGTTTCTTTGACATTCTCCTTTCTTTGATTCCTTAAGAACACACACAAAAACATAATCCAAGGGCATAATCTTCCGCAATTGAATCTTAATACACAAGCAAAACACGAGCTGGACAATTTGAAATTCTCAACTAAACAGCTAGCTGAATCCATCGCGTAATTAGCGCAATCAAACACCAAAAGAACAAATTAATAAAAATAAAGAGTAGATTATACTGCAACAGCAAATGCACAAACATAACCATCCAGAAAATGTACAAACCAAGCAAGAAAAATTATAACTTTTAAAAGAAAAACGAACCAGTATCGGACAGCCTTGCATTTAGAGCAGCGCATTGTGGTACTGGCATAGCAGACGGCACAATGGTACGGCCAGGACGCCGGCTGCACCACTGGAGTGAAAAAAGCCGTGGCCTGAAACTCCGCCACAGCGGTCTCTTCGGAAGCCATAGCCACAAGCCTCAAGATTTCCTCTTTCTTCGCCGCCGCATTCTTCCACTTGTGACAAATCACGAAGAAGGAGAGCAAGATAAGGAGCAGCAGGAAGCCCTGAAACCCTATAATTCCGGGGACCAGCATTGATCGGAGCTGAGCTAATATTAGCCGGCGCCGAGGACGAGTCCAGAGCAGAGAAACCCTAGGATGGTTTTTTTGCTATACATAAATCCGACGGTGGTGGACGTGGCGGTGCCGGTGAGGGGGTAGGGAGAGGAAATGGGGGAAATTGGGAGGGGCAGAAAGGGGATTTGAGTGGGGGTAGTGGTGGAAATGGGAGAGAAGAAGCATCTGGTGGGATGCGGGCGGTGGAGGAGGGAGGAGGAGGAGAGAGATGGAAAGCGAAGGGGGAATAAATGGGATGGGGAATATTAAGTCGGATCCGAGAGTGGAGTGTCGCGTGGTGGCGACGATTGGTTTTTTGTTTTTGTTTTTTTTTTTTTCTTTTTCAAATCGTCAGTGAATCTCTAGTGTTTGTCTTGTCCAGGTTAATGTGGATTTTACCGCGTGGATTCATTATGGGTGCATAATTTTCTATTATGTCTTTATAATTCTCTCTAAATATCAAACGCGTTATGCATCATGTCGTAAAAAGTGAAATTTTGAAAAACAAAATCCACTTTTGACTGCGTTAAAAGATTTATATATAAATACATATTGGGTTTGTACATCGAGATCCAAAATCATAGGCTATATTTAGAGTGAGTACAATTATGTTCATTCAATAATGCACTCTTAAAGTTTTCATTTTGAGAACATGTGAGTTCCTCTTCTATTTAAATCCTTAGTTTAATTTAACGATTGATTAATTAATAATCTTATATTATCCCGTTATACCCTAACAAAATCATAATCTTAATTGAAAAAGAAAAAGCAAAAACGATTCACGCGTTATGACCACCTCTGCTGATTTGAACAGCCCAACCTTGCAGAGCAGCCCATGTGCCTGGTCCACAAGGACCTAATGCTTTTGTAGACCATTCAGTCAAGCGAACAACTGAGGAGTTTCATTGGAATTGGCTAGGCAGCAGGGGAATAATTGGAAGGAACAATCCCAGATGGGCATTTGAGGGCAGACGTGATTGTTTATTGGAGGAAGATGTGGATGATTCACCTCTCCAAAGGTTTGTTCGGGTGTAACAAGGACAATATAAGGTTATTAATTAATTCACCGTCAGATTAATCTAAGGGTATATACGACAGAGAATCTCACAAGTCCTCAACATGAGGACCTTAGGTGAGCATTACTGTATGTTTTTTTGTATGCTTTTTAGCCAAAATGGTCCTTGAGATTTGCATAACTCATCACTTTGGTTCCTGAGATTTGAAATCAATAGAAGTGGTCCCTGAGATTGTCCACCATCAATCATTTTGGTCCTTCTGTGAAACATTATGTTAAATAAGGATCAAGATGACAAAAATACCCTTAATTTAATAAACAATAGGCCAAAATGATTTGACAAAAATTGAGGGTATTTTTGTCATTTTATTCTTATTTAATATAGATTTTTAACGAAATTACCTAAATGATTAATGGTGGATAATCTCAATGACCAATTCTATTGATTTTAAATCTTAGAGAACAAAGTAATGAGTTATGCAAATCTCATAAACTATTTTAGCTTAAAAGCCTTTTTTGTCAGTTACAATATTTTATTCTTATTTCGTCCTTCAACGTAAAAAAAAATAGAAGTATTTGAACCCTTAACTAATGCATCAGTTACATAATTTTGAATTTTAAACCCTTAAACTTACTATTACCTAAGAAAGCACTTTTTTTTTAAAAAAAAAAATGTAAAAACATATATGATAGAGGTTGAAAAACTACATAAGCATATATGATATGTGATGACCCGTCCCGAATAAAAATATATTTTCTCGCTGAATGTATGTAAAGTGACAATTATGCCCTCGTTGGCTTAGTGACGTGGATGTACATATATAGTTTAAATTATTTTTCTCACTGATGTAATTAAATCGTACGCGTCGTCAAGAGTGTGTTGACGCTAGTTAAGGCCGAATCGGGTTTGTTACGAAAATGTTTCAAGTGATTAGGTGAGTTGGGTTGGTTTCTTTTTAGTTGGATCCAATTGCATGGACCTTAGACATTGTAGCCTAATCAGGGCTTGAGTTTTTTTTTTAAGTGGCCAATCCCGTAAGCCATACACACACATGCAACTCTCCCTCATCCTCTCCATCTTTCTCGAAAATTCCTTTCATCCATACAACCAAGAACACTTTCAAACTAAACCAAAATTCTACGGATCAAGCTTGATGTTTCCAGATTCCTACTCCTCTCGAGCTCTAGACTCTGGTGATACCTTTTGTTTGGTGATTTGACTTCGAAAACCCGAGACTCCATAAACTCCGGCAAGGAGCTAAACTACTTTAACGTGATCATGGGATTTACCTAAGGATTTAAGACTCGTGGTAGTCCCCATACAACTCCCTTAGCATCGTGGAACAATTTTGGAGTGGTTTGGATGTCGGGACACTCGGGTTTATCAAGTTGCAGACTTAGCTGGAATATTGAAGGATTTACCGACCAATTTCCATCGATTTTAGGACCTCAAAGAAGTATGGTTATGTTCTCCTAGTTGAGAGCTTTAATTCTATATAAAATTTGTGAATTTTGGTGTTGAAACGAAATAGAAACTAAGGTTTTAAGAACTTCTAGAAACCGGTGACATAGAGGGAGGTCGGCGGCGGATTCTGGCAAAGCCATCGAAGAAAAGGAGAATATTCTGTCAACTTTGAGGGAATATACTGACGACGTCAGGTAACACCATTAGTTTTTAGACGGAATATTCCCTAACGCCGTTAAGGATTCCGTCAATGTGCCAGGCACGTGCTGCGCGTGGCCAGCGCGTGTGGCCATGCCTTGGCCAGCGCGTGAGGGCGCGTGGAACATCGGAAAATTATTCTAAAAATATGGGGATGCTCGTGGTGTTGAGTAGGCCACGATGATATATTCAAACATCCCAATTGAGTAACGTCTAAGAAGTTATTACACGGTTTTAGTTATGTGCTTAAAATTAACATTAAAATAGTTGTTTCACATATAGGTGAGACGTTTCCGGAGGATGAGCGCAGCCAGGTTAGACTCGAGGGTTATGACTCGGCTACGTACCAGTGAGTGGGCTTTTGGTTTATATATATATACACACACTCTACATTTTTCCCAGAAATTTGTTTTAAATGGATTCACATTTTTCAAATGCCATGTCAATTGCATTACATTTTAGTATATGCATTAGTATAGATATGCATATTATTTAATGATGCTACGGACGCCTAGGTAAGCTTCAGGTAAGTACATATTGATGATAGTGATTGCAGTGTGTATGGTTATGTTTAGATGCACTTAGTGCTCATTATGCTGCACCTCGGTGTTAGTGCTCCGCCCGAGGCCAGGGCCAGCCTTCATGTGATTGTTCACCTCCCGCACCACACACTCACCTTGGATCCAAGGCAAGTTGACGCCTATCGTATAGACCACATTAGGTGGTTCAGACTCATAGGTGACTTGTGATACTTCGCACAGCCTTCACGTGATCCTTGCACCTGAGCGTACCTATTTACACCCAGCCTATCGTACAGACCACACTAGGTGGTTCCGACTCGTGTGCAGGATTTGGTAGATGAGCTGTAGGTTCAGCTGTATAGGTCACATTAGGTGACTCCAGCTGATATATCATTTTACATCGATTTATTTCACCTGGCTTACTTATTTCATTGCTGAGATACTTGACATGGTATATACTTGGTTTTCATTACTCTCGAGCTTGATTTCTATAAACACATATGTATTACTATTTTTTGGGAAATTATACGGGTTTTACGGTGAGGGGTTATTACTTTTGAAAGGTGAAATGGTTTTAAAAGCTTTGTTTTTGCCCACTCACGTTTTCTGTTTTGCGCCCCTCCAGGTTCTAGTTAGACGTTCGTGTTGGTGGCTCACGAGGACACTACGGCGGTTCTGACAGACATCAAATAATGTACGAACTTCCTTTCATATTCTGTATAATTAATATTTAGCTTGCTGGACTACACTTAGGTTACATGTGCTCTGAGTATATGAATTTATACTTTAAACACCCTCACTTGTACTTATATACTTGTCTAGAGTAAGTTAGCTAGTTCGTTTTTATTTACCCACATTTTCATGTCACGGTCACTTCCGCAATGCGCACGTGATTACGTCATCACCACGTGACAACCAGCATGCCTCGATTTAGGTCAGGGTGTGTCATGATACCTCCTTTTTAGGATTACGATACAACATTTATAATATTTGCCTACTACATATGTAGAAAATAAAATTTTGTTATAAAGGGAGAACACAAAAAGAATATGTGATAGAGGTAAACTTAAAAAAAAATGCGATAAAGGTTGATTAATACTTTTAATCTACAGATATGAAACTAAAAAGATGCGATAAAGGTAGATAAATACATTTAATCTACAACTGAGGTATCAAACCATAGAAACTCAAAGATATGGTAGAGGTAAATTAAATCGTAGTACTGGTAGATGAATAATTGCCTAATTAGGAGAAGCGTTCAGGGGTGTTGAGCTTAGGGTGATCGTATTTAGCTACTTTGATCTTCAGGGACGCGTGTTGAGCTATGCATGAGAGTATTTAAGAAGTCTGCCCATTTAACTAGAGCAATCTTGTCTTTTTTAAGCAAAAATTCACATGTCGTCTTTAGAAACTTTGGGATTATTTTAGGCTCCACAGCACCTGCTGCACAGTTCTGGAATTCTACAAAGTAGAAGGAGAAGGAGAAGAAGACTAATTAGTTTTTTTAAACGACTTGGCTTAAACAATATTAAATTCTTAGATTATTTTGGACAAATTTAATCTTTGTAGTTTGTTATGTTGTTTGTATGATATAATTTGTTTTGAGTTTTTATATTAAGACCTCTCGATATTATATTCTTGAATCCGCTAGTGCAGATGGATGATCCATGAGAAAAAACTAAAGAAAACACACCAAAAAAAAAATTATGCTCGGGGTAAAAAACCAAAAAAGGAAACAAAAGACGAGGAAGTTGTATAATTCTTCCATTAAAAAGCAAAGGGAACACACATGATGAATAAAAATGACAAAAAAATAGAAAACTGAAAAAGGAAGGTGGAGCGAAGGAATAAGAAGAATGATGAGGGTAGGCAAGATGAATATAAGAAAGTGAGGAGGAAAGTACGATTTCTCAAAGAACTTGTACTTGCAGGGAATGATTTTTAGTTCTGATAATTAATCTGTGAATTGTTATTAATATTCCAAAAATCTTATTCTACACTAAATTTTCTATATTTGGAAAGAAAAATATACTTGTGAGGAGTGTAAAATGAGATTTTTGAAGTGTCAATAACACTTCCTATTAATCTTATGGAAAACTAATGAAAATGGCTTGAAACTTTTGAGTTTTAACGATAAGGACAAAATAAAGTATAAAGTGAATAATACCAGGATTGACTTTTTAATGTAAAAATGTGGTTTTTCGTTAAAATGAACTGTACCGGGAGCTTTTCGTTAAAGTTCCCTTAATCTTATCATTAATGAAAGTTTATCTTTTTTTTAGATGAAGTACGATATTTATTTATGAAATATTGAAAACGTACAAATTATATTGAGACCACTCGATATTATATCCTTGAATTCGCTATTGCAGATGGATGATCCATGAGAAAAAAACTAAAGAAAACACATCAAAAAAAAAAATTATGCTTGAGGTAAAAAACCAGAAAAGGAAACAAAAGAACGAAGAAATTGTATATAATTCTTCCATTAAAAAGCAAAGGGAAGACATATGATAAATAAAAATGAAAAAAAAAAATAGAAAACTGAAAAAGGAAGGTGGAGCGAAATAAGAAGAATGATGAGGGTAGGCAAGATGAATATAAGAAAGTGAGGAGGAGAGTACGATTTCTCAAAGCACTTGTACTTGCGGGGAATGATTTTTAGTTCTGATAATTAATCTTATCGTTAATGAAAGTTGATTTTTTTTTTTTTTTTTTTTGAGATGAAGTACGATATTTATTGATGAAAATTTGAAAACGTAGTGAGGAGCTTGATTGGAGTTGGCTAGGCAGCATGGTAGTAATTGGAAAGAACAAACCCAGATAGGCATTTGAGGGCAGACATAATTATTGATTGGAGGAAGATGCGGATGATTCACCTCTCCAAAGGTTTGTATGGGTGTAACAAGGACAATATAAGGTTATTAATTAATTTACTGTCAGATTAATTCAAGAGTATATACGACAGAGGATCTCACAGGTCCTCAAAATGAGGACCTTAGGTGAGCATTACTGTATTTTTTTTGCCAAAATTGTCTGTGAGATTTGCATAACTCGTCACTTTGGTTCTTGAGATTTGAAATCAATAGAAGTGGTCTTTGAGATTGTCCACCATCAATCATTTTGGTCATTTTGTGAAACATTATGTTAAATTAGGACCAAAATGACAAAAATACCCTTAATTTAATAAACAATAAGCCAAAATGATTTGACAAAAATTAAGGGTATTTTTATCATTTTAATCTTGTTTAATGAAGATTTTTCACAGAATGACCTAAATGATTGATGGTGGACAATCTCGGGAACCAAAATGAGGAATTATGCAAATTTCAGAAATTATTTTAACTAAAAAGCCTTTTTTGCCAGTTACAATTTTTTATTCTTATTTTGTCCCTTGACGTAAAAAAATAGAAGTATTTGAACCCTTAACTGATGCATCAATTACATAAATTTTGAATTTTACACCTTTAAACTTACTATTATCTAAGAAAACACAATTTTTTTTAAAACAAAAAAAGTAAAAACACATATGATAGATGTTGAAAAACTATGTAAGCATATATGATACCTCCTTTTTAGGATTCCGATACCACATTTATAATATTTGCCTACTATGTATGTACATTTAAAATGACAAAAATACCCTTAAGTGATGAATGATTTTTAGTTCTGATAATTAATTTTATCATTAATGAAAGATAAGCTTTTTTTTTTAGATGAAGTACGATATTCATTGATGAAAGATTGAAAACGTACAAAGGTAAGTGTGGAGCAAAAAGTAATCAAGAAAATTATAAAGGTGAAATGTGGATTTTTGGGTTAAAAAGACAAATTTACCCTCGAGGCACACCGGGATTTCCAGGCGCATGCAACTGACAATAACGACTCAATCAAGGAAGAGTCAAAGGTGATTAAAATGGTATTTATTCAAATCTGGCTTCAAAAGCGCATAGATCTCAGTAGACTCTCCAGAAATAGGCTTGGTGGATTTCTCACAACTGCCTACTCGAGCAATTTCCTCTTTTTGAGCAGGCAAACCAGTCTCAGCAACAAGAGGTGTAGGCCTTGGCGCCACTTTAGCAGCAGAGTCCACCTTATCGCTCCTCATAGTAGCAAGTCTCTCCAAAGGTGAACCGAACTTAGCTCCTAACGGACGTCTTGGTACAGACTTCTGAATTGGGGGGCACGACGGAACCTCTACGCTGAGCAATCTTGTCAGTAATCATACTAGCTATCTTTGGCATAACATATGTCACATGCTCAAATCTAGCAGCCTCATTTTTTTTCTCCTTGGAAAAAGTCAAGTCAATCACAAGCATCTCAACAGTAAGCGAACCCTCACGAACAATGAATAAGTTTTTTGGTTTTTTCTCAACCAGCATCTCTTGAGCAGGCAAGGAAGATCTCTTCTTTCCACCTTCATTCACAGTAGGCTCTACAACATCGATTAGACGAGCCAATGCATCCGCCTTGATCCACTTTATCGCCTTTCTCAAGGGCAACCTATCTTTCTCTCGGTGAAAATGACTAAGCAGCCAACGCCATTCACAATACTCAACAAGGATACCCACCTTCTTCATATCTGGACAAGTCTTGGGAGTTAAGCTAAATTCTGAATCTGCATAAGCAAATAATGACAATCAACAAATCATAGAGTAGCTCAGCAAAAGCACAAAGCAGCCTAAAAACCAAGTAGTCTACTTACCGGTGATGAAAATCGTCAGAACACGTAGCTCAGGGAAGAATCAGACTCCCATTCTCCACTTATCTCCAAAGTCTCCTTGGCTCAGTCATGATTTCCCTTGCTCGAATAATCAAATAGCATATGGGGGGATTGCAGCTGCCCAACTCCATAAATGCGGCCTATGTCAAAGAAGTGCCAAAATTCGTTGACAGTTAGGTCCAAGTCAAAGAATTAGCTTAGGTTGAGAAAGCCCATCATCACACGGACTGCATTTGGAAGACACTGATCGGGGGCCCACTTCATGGAGCAAAGCACTTCATGGAAGAAATAGGGCATGGGAAAAGTAAATCCCAACACGAAGTAGTAGAGGTGAAACTTGATAGCTCTCTGAGCTCCACTACATGGTTCACGGCTGCTCCCCTCCTTGACACACTTCATACGCACCCCAGATGGAATGACATGCTTATATGCTTCAAGGAAATCTCTGAATGAGTCATTAGAACTAATTTTGAAGTAAGCAGCCTTGAAGTAGCCCACTTTACTCAAAGACTTGCCTTGACTATACGACGGTGGCACACCATCGTCACTTTTGTGGCTTGAAGAAGACATGCTCGAAGAAATTCTACAATTATACAAGGAAAAATCGTTAGATGACTGCACAAATATATATATATATATATATATATATATATATATATATATATATATATATATTATTGCATGGAGCAGCATACCAAGCCACAGCCCAACTGGCTGCCTCATGGACTAGTCCAACACGACAAGCAACCTAGCACACCAAGAGGCCCAGCACAGGGCTGCCATTTTCTCGGTCCAAAGACGTCGCGGCCCAATCCAAAAGAAGAGGGCTGGTGCCCAACGCTTCCCTCTCTCTCATCTCTCCCGTATGGGCCCAAGCCCAACGGCCCAAAAACCAGTGCCTCAGGGCCTCACAACCTCGGCCCAAGCCGAGAAGCTCTTAACCAGAGCCAAGCCCCAATTCGCCTCCGTAGCCCAGACCGCTGCACCCAGACCTCGGCTTGCGCCGAGCCACCGCCGCACCTAGCCGACAACATCCACCCATGGCAGCTACCATACCATGACCTTCCCAACCACTTTTTCACATATGGATCTAATTTCCAATTAAAGTGGGAATCTACATCAAAATAGGAAACAATCTTATGTTTCCTAAATCAATGGAAAATCTCTACACCTGCTACTCTTTTCTGCAAGTAGCCAACATATGTGGGGGTATTTGTGGAGCAAAAAATAATCAAGAAAATTATGAAAGTGACACATGGACTTTTGGGTCAAAAGGACAAAATTACCCTCGACACCAGGATTCCCATGCGTATGCAACTGACAATAACGGCTCAATCAAGAAAGAGTCAAAGGTGATCAAATTGGTTTTTATTCAATTCCCTCTCATCACCCTTCATCAAATCCTTATTCAAAAGGTAACTCCCAAATTTCCTATTTAATTTAGGATTAATTACCATGTTAATTGCAAGATATTATTTCACATAATATCTTGCAATTAGTCACCCAATTACACCATATATGGTTGGCCACTATTCTCCAAATAAGGTCGGCCACTCCTCTATAAATAGCCTTATTATCCAACTAAAAAGCTAAATCATTTGCTATTCATAAACTCCAAAACACATTCTTTTCAGAATTCTAATTTTGACATCAGAGATTCTTCGGCCAAAGTCCCCCCTTAATCGTGAGTGCATGAGGCTTTTGGCCTTAATCTTAAATGTTATTATTTTGCATATACATTTTCGTTAAAGGAGAAGACGGCGAAAATTTGCATCTACAGTAAGGATATAGTGCTAACAAATGAGCCTCAATAAAAACTGTATCGGGGTTTTCAACCCGGACTAAGGAAAAAAAATGTCCCACACCAAGCAACTTATATATCGTTGCTATCCTAAAAAAGGATATTAGAAAGTACATCCCAGAGTTTCTTCAAACCAAGTTACTTGGTTATTAAGTGTCAGACTTAACCTTGCTAGCTGGTGAGCAGCCTTGTTCATTTGACAACGACCATACAACACTTTCCAATAGGAAAATAATGTTAGAATCATGCAAACATCCTCAAAAATATGCCCATACGACACTTTCCAATGAAAGTTAATCTTAAAAGAGAGAATATTAACTATTTTACTAATTATCTAAGAGATAAATTTGGTAAAAAAATAAAAATATGCTGATGTGGAGTCGATGTCATTGGAACTATTTCAACATGAAGACAAAATTGGGTAATACTAATAATGGCTTTACCAAAATGCACTTAAACCATATTATGGCCTTTTTTTAGAGTGATTTAATGAAACACTCTTGGTACTGTTCACTTTTAACGAAAAATCATATTTTTACCTTTCCTCGGTACTATTCACTACACCTTTATTTGTTTTTTTTTTCATTAAAACTCAAGTTTTTTTGGACTTTTCGTTAGTTTTTTTTTTTTTTTTTTTTTTTTTTACTTTCCAAATTGTAACAACTCAAAAGGGTTTCGGCATGCAAGTGGTTTGTAACTTAGTTAGTTAAGAACATACGCCCTTGCATTTGAGGTTTTGTGCTCTAATCCCACTCCCCATAGTTTAACGTAAAATTATTC
This sequence comes from Pyrus communis, assembly GCF_963583255.1. Lineage (NCBI taxonomy): Eukaryota > Viridiplantae > Streptophyta > Magnoliopsida > Rosales > Rosaceae > Pyrus > Pyrus communis. The sequence continues at coordinate 14,632,118 of NC_084818.1, forward strand.
TTTCATTTGTATAAAAATAGAAAAGAAAAAAAGAAAAAAAAAGGAAAAAAAGAAAAAAAAAGAGTTTTCGGCATTTTCCAACAGGAGGAGGATTCTCTACCCTCCTATTCCCATCCCCTTCCATCCCCTCCTCTCACACATTGTTTTTTGTCTTATTATCTCTATAAAAAAAAAAACCAATATAAGATGTTGACGTGGCTTAACCGTGACCGTTTAAATAGGAGGGGATGGAAGGGTAGAGAGATTAGGAGGGTAGAGAATCCTCCTCCTTTCCAACAGGGCTCAATATGTCTGGCCAGGTTAGCATTCCCCAACAAGCATGGTTAGCATAGCTCAATAGCCCTGGATAGATCATGCACGAGCTGTTTTTCTAAAAGTAACTGTTATTAGCACTCCAAAAATCTCATTATACACTTCTCATAAGTGCATTTTTCTTTCTAATTATAAAAAGTTTGGAGTGCCAAATGAGATTTTTAGAGTGCTCATAACAATTCTCTTTCTAAAATGACATCGCCAAAACAATGTTGTTTTGAGTCAGGTATTGATAATATATATTTTTCCCCTATCAACTTATCTTGGTTCTTCAATTCCTCCTAGAAAAAAAGGGAGATTTTTCACACTTTTTTCGTTTCCTGCACGTTTCTTTTTATTTTGATTATAGAATTGAATAATTCAAATGAAAACAACAATTATAATTAAACAATGATGTGTGAGAGACTAAAATGAGTATGTGTTTATCACTTCCCACAAAACAAATCCTCCAATTTTCTTCACGAGAGGGATTCCTGCGTATACAAAAAACCAGCGAGCACTATGTGTGGGGCCCACTCCGCATTCCAAGAATCATTATACATATATGGTGTACTCGCTTGTTTCTTTATGAAATATAAACAAGAAGGTGAAGAACACATACAATTGAAGCGTGCTTTAAGTTCGATGTGAGCGTTCCACCATCTACCTTGGCTTTTTTAATGAACTTTGTATCTCTCTTCCTTTAGGTTCCAAAGTTGAAACCCTCTAATTTTCGACACCTCCTAAAACTACGATGGATGGAAGAAGTGAGAAGGGGTGATAAGGGAGTAAACAATTGCCCTAGGGAGGGTGACTGGCTATTATGGCAGTGATGGAGTTGTGTTTTCTACCTAAAATTAGACTCACCTTAGTTTTGCATGTGAGGATGAGTAATAGTCTTTTTTTTTTTAGTACAACGATGTATATTACACTAAAGGGAAGGGAGGAGGAGTTCAGCTAAACCATACAATGGGCAACCTAATTTGGTATCGAATTTGTTATTCATGAGATTTAAACCTAAGACATCTTATTTACAAATAAAGAGGAATACCACCAGATTGTAGTACTAAGTAGCAAGTAATAATCTTTTTTTAAAATGAACACTTGAACCTACTTGAGAACTTTTCTAGTTTCTCTTTTATGACCGGCCACTGATGACTCTTCCAACACACGCCATCACTTAATATTTGAATTTTTCAAATTTATAACAAAATTCAATCACCATTCTTCTAGTGAAAACCGGTCATGGAGTCCTTGGGCCCAATGAGCTCTGCCAAACCCGAAACTATTTCGAAGCCATTGAAGATGTTTGACTGCCATCATAATTAATTTTTTCCTTCCTTCAATTAATCACATTAATTATTTCATCACTTGTCAAGGATACAATGTTCAATTCATTAAGGTTGTAGTCAACGAGACAATGAGCGATGTAGAACCTTTTGTTTCAATTTTCAACAAATTCAAACCCTTTTGATTCAACTTCTTAGCAAGGCCAATGCCCTTGAGAAAAGTTTGAACATCCCCACCTCCTCCCCGACTCTGCCCGCCCTTCTCTTCACGCTCTCTTTTCCACGTCACTCACTACCTCACAAGACTCGACAACAAAAAAGATTAACCATATTTGTTTGAAAATAATCGTGAAAAAAACATTTTTGTAAGCATCTTATCTTTGATATCATGATGACAAGGTAATTAAGGAAATAATTTATTCTAAAGTAGAAATTGCAGAAATGAAATAAGAGCAAGCTCTAATTACCCCTTGCTCCTTAATCACCATTTATAACATAACAGTTATAAATCTTCCTTCATTAATTCTGCCGTGAAATGTCGTTTTGGATGAGTGGTTAGGGTGTGGGCTTGCTAAGCACATGGGGTTATCCCCGTGAGAGTTCGAACCTCTCAAACGACGTTTATTTTATTCATATTATTATTTTTCGTTAAATCCTATTTAAATCATATCTTCCTTTATTTCTGGAAGCTTGGTCGCCGCCTTCACCAAGTGCCCCCTCCGTTCTCAGCCGACTGATCGAGTCTCGGCGACTCAGTCAGTCAGCCTTTCAAAACCTAATTTCTCATGGTAATGCTGGGACACGTGTGCGGCAGTTAGAGCCCCTCCATGACCATAAAAGCCAATTTGTCTTTTGAGTGGGAATCCCAGTCCGGTCAACAATATTAATCATCATTTCGTCCCATTGAATTTTGAACAGCCAAATGAATTCTGAATGCGGCCAGTTCCCTTTGAAGTAGATGTCAAATTTTGGATGAAAATGTTTCATATTAAAATTCTTTTAATCCAAGCGTTATTAGCGAATTGAGTTTGAAATTTTGTGATTAAGAATTGAATGTGGCATCACCGTCAATTTTATTTTCAATATTAGCAGTTTAATGATGGTTTTCTTATTCGACTAACATTTTAATCAATAAAATTTGTATTCTAATAATTTTTTTTTAATAAATACAACCATTTGAAGTCCTATACTAATAAGAAAATATTATTTAACAATTTGATCAAAGAAAGAACCATCAAATTATGACATAAAATTTCAGACTTCACCATTGCTAAAAATTTCCTAAACTTTTTAGCCGCAAAAGGTGATGAGTGATAAGTATACTACGAAAGCACTTGCAGATTTCAAGATTCCAATTTGCATACACTCTAAGAGTCCACGGTGCCATTTTCCATTGGCCAAATCGGATAAATGATCATTATGGTCATAAGGTATTCGGAAGATAACCCATGTGCTGAAAAAACTCGGATTTAAACCCCTGTGGTGTACTCCGTTAGCAAATTTAGTCGATTTTTTCGTTAATTATCTATTAATACATGGGTAAAATTGTACTTTGACATGTGCACTCTTCCTCGTCTCTCTGCTTTCTATGTAATTTGAATTTTCACAAAACCAATTATGAGAAAGCCGTCATTGAGATCAGCAGGAAGCTTCAAGACTGGCCTCTCGTTGCTTTCTACGAACAGCAAGAATTGAAGGAATCAACCTTTCACTTGCAATGGAAACAAGGCTGCAGTTTAGAACATTTCGATGACATTGATTACCAAGTGATCATCGTGCTCTAATTGAAACACTTTTGAATTGCAGGGACTGAATGAATTAAAAGAATCAACCATCCAGGCAGCTTCAAGTATGGGAAATTATATGGATGCACCAGTTGATGAGACAATATTTGATATTGAGAAAGAGATTGATGATTTATTGTTGGTTGAGGTGAAGGAGCAGCGTCTCAGTAACCTGCTTCAAGTTGTATTGGTGGGGGATGTGTTACAGAGAGAGCAGAGAGACGAGGAAGAGTGCACATGTCAAAGTACAATTTTACCTATGTATTAACAGATAGTTAATGGAAAAAATCATTTTTGAACTAAATTTGCTAACGGAGTAAATCACATGGTTTAAATCTGAGTTTTTTTTAACACAGGACCTATCTTCCGAATACCTTATAACCACATGGATCATTTATTCGATTTGGTCTTTTCCATTTTGGTAAGGAGGAGTCTACGGTGTCATAAGCATTTTTGAATGTGTACGCAAATGAAACTTAAAAATAATCCATTGACCTAAATAAAACACTCAGTCTTTCATCCTAAACGTTCACGCAAGTGCAACTTACAAATAATCCGTGTGCTTTTAATATTTTTGGTTCTACAAGACGTAGACGGCGTAGAGTCTGAAAAAAAAATATACTAGAATGTTACGAGGCCAAGTGAATTAGTTATTTATGTAAGCAACCTTTAAGAGAAGAGATTTTCATTTTTTTTATATAAAAATGGGGATTAGTTGTAGGGTTCACACCATATTGAATTTTAACGATCCAAATCGTCTATTTTCAAGTTGCACCTCATAAATCATCCTTGCAAAATATTAGCCAAATCGGAAATGTTTAAGACATCTAATTGAGTTCAAAGAAATTAACGAATACTTTGTTATATAAGGAACAATGAAATTTTATTTTGATAATTTAAATAAGCAAATGGTTTCAAATTGAATTGAATTTTTGCAAGGATGATGTATGAATCGAGACTTATAAAATAGACGGTTTAGATCGTTTAAGTTCGGTGTGAAATCAGCCTCGCACCTAATCCCTATTTAAAAAAAAAAAAGAGAATCCCTTTGCATTAAGGGCTATATATATGTACACATACGCACACCAGAGTGAAAGGACTGAAAAAAGTGTATGAGATCGTTGAAAACGCTTTGCTTAGTTAATACTAAGCATGAAAGTTCAACCCTTGTGACACAAGACGCAACTTTATAGACATTAAAAATTTGAGTCAAAGGATAGCGCATATATATATATATATGTATATGGTTATAGGCCCTTTGTACAAAGGGATTTCTATTTTTGGGTAAAAACAAGGGCTAATTGTAGGGCTCACTCTACGTCGAATTTCAATAATTCGAACCGTCTATTTTGTAGTCTCGATTTATAGATCATCATTGCAAAAATTCAATTTAATTCGAAACCATTTGCCTATTTAATTATCACGTTGACATTTCATTGTTTCTTAGAAAACAAAGTGTTCGTCAATTTCTTTGAATTCAATTAAATGCCCCAAATATGGTTGAAAAATAAATGGTTTGGATTTTTAAAGTAAGATATGATGTGAGTTCAACAACTAATCCCTATTTTTATAAACTTAAAAAAATAAAAATTCCTTTCCCTTAAAAGCCTCCTGTATGATTGAACAATGTAGAGGAATAGAACAAACATCAACATGAAAGGTAGGAATATTCTTTGATTATGATTGGGGTTGTGTTAGCCTGCTAGGGACACAACTTATACGTTTGCATGGATTCAACTCGAGTTGTAATTTGTATGGACGAGTTAGAAAGACAACAAATTGGGTCAAATACATTACCAAGCTAATCAAATGCGGCTTTAATTTGTGTTAAGGGTAGAATATACTAATAACCATACAAAAATCACCAAACTTAAGTCCACATCATTCTAATTCTCATTTTCTGTAAGTAAGCATGCCAAAATTAGATATAATTTTTTACAGTACTCTATACATTTACTAAACATGGGTATAGAAATTATTCTAAATCGTGCGTAAAAAAAATAAAAAATTCTAATTAAATCTAAAAGCATTCACTCGTGCACATGAGGTCCTGAGTTTGATTCAATTTTTGAAAATTAAAAATCAACTATTTGATCCCATTCCCATTTTTTTTGCACTCTTCGATTCATTAATCCCTTATTTTTAGTAAGTAAATATGTCATAATTTATTTATTTGATAAAAGAAAACTCAATTTAAATCAAATTATAAACTTGCATATAACTATAATCAGTTGTATACAATTTTGTATCTACCTCCTCTCGATCAAGTAACAAGAAATATAAATATAAGGCTTTAAACAAGATCGTTGGTGGCAAATAAAAATTGCTTTAGTCCGGGTGTAAAACCGGTTTTTGAAATTTTATCAATATGGTTAAATCAAAATAAAAAATGGAATTGAATTGGGGAGGCGGGGAGTTGTACTTTTTAGACAAACGAACGGGAATGCATGCGAGAGCTAGCGGGGCCCACAACCGCGTAGACAAAAATGGGAATTACAATTTAGTACCTTCTCTTGCTTCTTAAATGGCCGTTGTTATGCCGTCGGATCAAAATGAATCGAAGACGAACAATATAAAAAAATTAACAAAATGTGACAGAAGTAAAAAGAATTAAAAAAGAATATATCAGAAGTAAAAAATGCGAGTGAATAGCACTAGGTGTGAAATCCTTTCGTGAAGGCGCTTGCCTTGTCCTATAAATATTCTCAATTCCTGGATTTTCTGCAATCCAGTCCATCCTGTTTAATCAAATTCCGTTAATTTCGCGTGAGTCTACGGGTAGCATATGTCTCAGAGGCCTACCGTCCCCCACTCTTCCTCCATCGCCTTCAGCCTCCATTCCCATCTCCTCGTCTCCAGTGAGATGAACCCTAATTCCAACTGGCCCTCTTAATCATCATTAAACTTTCTAATTATTCCTTTTAACTGGATTTTGGGAACGACAAACAAAAACCACCCATTTATTCTTATTTTCCGTTTCTTCCCCGAGAAAATTCGACATGGGTGTCAAAGGTTTTGTTGAAGGAGGCATCGCTTCCATCATCGCCGGCTGCTTCACCCACCCTCTTGACCTCGTCAAGGTCCGAATGCAGCTCCAGGGCGAAACCCACGTCTCGAACCCGGCTGAGCAGACAGTGCGCCCGGCTTTTGCTTCCGTCCACACAGCCGCCAGACGCGGCTCCATCCCCCTCGCCCCACCACAGCCTCCTGCGGTCCGTGCCGGTCCAATCACCGTTGCGGTTCGCATAATTCAGCAAGAAGGCGTCTCCGCCATGTTTTCTGGCGTCTCCGCCACCATGCTCCGGCAGACTCTCTACTCCACAACCCGAATGGGCCTCTACGACATTCTCAAGCAAAAATGGACCGACCCGACAACCCGCAACATGCCACTCCCCCGCAAAATCACAGCAGGATTGATCGCCGGAGCGGTCGGCGCCGCCGTCGGAAACCCTGCCGACGTGGCCATGGTCCGAATGCAAGCAGACGGGCGTCTCCCGGCGGCTCAGCAGCGTAACTACAAGAGCGTGGTGGACGCCATCGGCCGCATGGCCAAGCAAGAAGGGGTGACGAGCCTTTGGCGCGGGTCGTCGCTGACGATCAACCGCGCGATGCTGGTGACAGCGTCGCAGCTGGCATCGTACGATCAGATTAAGGAGACGATCGTGGACAAAGGGATTATGCGCGACGGGCTAGGGACCCACGTAACGGCGAGCTTCGCAGCGGGGTTCGTGGCGGCGGTGGCGTCAAACCCGGTCGACGTGATCAAGACTAGGGTGATGAATATGAAGGTGGAGGCCGGGGCTGAGCCGCCGTACTCGGGGGCGTTGGATTGCGCCCTCAAAACGGTGCGTTCGGAGGGCCCCATGGCGCTTTATAAGGGCTTTGTGCCTACGATTTCGCGGCAAGGGCCTTTTACCGTTGTGCTGTTTGTGACGCTGGAGCAGGTACGCAAGCTGCTCAAGGATTTCTGAACGTAGGGTTCAGAAAGTGGACGGTGGTGATTGTCTTCGATATGATGACGAAAAAAAGTACTTTCTAGGGGAAGAAATCCCCTCCGAATCTCTTTCACCAAAGCTCACCAATTAATCCAGATCCTTGAACTTTGATCAAACGGCTATAAACAGAGAACTTCTTTAAAAGTTATAATAATTTAAGCTATTTGATCAAATTTCAAAGATCCAGATTAATTGATTGGTGAGCTTTGGTGGGAGAGATCCGGAGGGGATCTCTTCTCACTTTCTCGAATATGGGCATGTGTCTTTTTTTTTTTTTAATAATTTTTTTTTAATTATTATTGTTTAAATTCCTTTAGATTGGGAAGGAATTAACTTAATTAAGAGGTCATTAGCAAAAACACAAAAACAAAAGTAATATATTAAGATGCAATATTGATTCTAAGCAATGTGCCATATAATAAACCTAAGTACTTGTATATTTGATTGTATTTCAATCCTCTTTATGTTTATCGGATTGTTAAATTTACGATATAGAGTGATGGTTTGATTCTATGATTTGGAGAACCCTAGTTTTATTTGGAATGTTCTTTCGTACCTCAATTGTGTACAAGTGAACACACAATTAATCTATTAAAATGAACTATGTGTATCGTGTTTCACGTTTGGTGAACTTATAAATGTTGAAACTAAACTTATAAAATTGGGCAATAGTTGAACATATTATGACTTACAAGTTCCTTCTAGATAGTTAAAACTATACCAAACTGTTCCAGTCACATTGAGTCACCGAAACCAAAAGTTTTTATACTCGTTGCCATTATTTGATGCTGGTAGTTTTATTCTGAAATGTACGGTTATGAAGAGTAAAGGGCTTAAGGTTGAAACCTCTAGACTAACACTTGTCGTGTGAAATGAATGTTGAGGTGCAATTTCATGAATAAATCTAAAACGACAACTGGAAATTCGGCTCAAATCAGAACCCAATGGAAATGAAAACACTTAATTGTTGATGGAGCCTTCGCAGTTCAAATTATTGATGCGCAGAATTCGCCATTTTGATAAGAAAATTCTAGCCATTGGTCAAATAATATTTCACTTTTCAATAATAAAGAAGTTCCGAGTTAAAATCAATACAAAAGCAAAACATTCATTACGATTTACGATCTTATACTTATGTCCAAGATTATATAAATAAGTCCATTATGTAGTTCAGCTGTATCATATACATACGACCCGATATGACGAGTTAGCTTTTAATTTTGTTTCGAGGGCCGACTCTAATCCCTTCACATTTGACATAAACCAACTAAATTTAATTCCGTCTGGATTTTAAATAATATCATCTTAACACGACATTGTCAATAATGCCGACCAAGGGCTTCGCCATACCTTTCAATTGCATCCACTACCTCTTCCTTGCCTAGTATTGGCGCCGTCTTTTCTTTTTTTTCTTTTTTGTTTTGGGGTGAATCACTATTTTTTGTTTGGTTACAAGTGAATCACGAGATTGTGAATTAAACATTGTAGAAAAGATAGAATTTGCATTTGCGTATTAAGTAATTGGGTTACTTCTCATATTAAATGTCAATTGATTTTATAGTGAAATTTAACATTCTTTATGGTATCAAAGCAACTTGTTCCGTCTATAAAGTCCAACGGCCATGCCTCATTCACATTATCCATTTTATGTTGTTTACGTGTTAGGTTTGAAAGGGTAATGCTAGGAAAACCAAAATTTTTAAACCAAATTATGTAAACGAAATGATGTGGATGTTGATTATTAAATTATTAATTAAGTGTCGATCGACCTGTTTATTTCCTATTTGTGACATATCATTTAATTTGCAAATTTGGTCTTCCTAGTAGTACTTGCTTGAAAGTTCACAATAGGAGAAAGAGACACCTTACATGTGTTCGTAAGTAATTGAGTTACTTCACATATTCTTAATTGGTTTTATAGTAAAACTCTAACATTTTTCACAAGATCGCTTCTTTTTTGGATGTAAAATTCATGCTCTTAACAATATTTATATTTAAAGATAAGATGGATTCCATGGAAATGATTGTTAGTGGGCATGATACTATGATGATTTGCATCGTAGATTGGGGTTAGTGCCTAATTATAGTCAATAGGCCTAGAAATTTCTAGGAAAGTGGTAAGACTCGAACAACTTGACAAGTTGGAATGGCAGGTTCTAAGGTTCGTTTATTTCGAAATGGCACTTTAAAAGTTAAAAGTGCAACGTATTTTGCACCACCAAATTCAATGGACCATTGCATTCATGCTTTAGCCCCACCATGTGTGCTCAAATCTCAATCAAAGTTTGTTCCTGTCTTGTAATCGTTATTAACACTCTAAAATATTTTTTTTTTTTTTTTTTTTTTACTTTTTCTCATAGATACCACAAAGCCGGTAGAAATCAAATCTTCAAGTATCGCCCTCTCTGATTGTGCTCAATATCATTTTCATGATTTGGGCTTTCTACGTAGTCGGTTTAGTAGTTGTTTCTCCACATGTCATAATATAAGTAGACAGAAAATATATTTTTAATAACCCTTCACTTATATTAGGACACATAATGTACTAATTTGTATTTCGGGTACTCCGCAAAATCTCTATCTATACTCAGGCCTAGTTCCCACATTTTAACACCAAGTGGTGCTTGTACATTCTTATACAAGGCATAAGACTTGGGCAAATGTCATTTTCGTTTTATCAGTTGGTAAATTACATTGCACAAAGAAAGAGCACCCTCTCTCTCTTCTCACATCTCGTTGCCTACACAAAAGTTCCTTTCAAACATTCATCTCCTGTTTTCATTTAAGCTCTTCAGGCAGAATTGTGTGTTGTAGATTTAGAACTTAACACATTTACAACCTTGTAAATATATTGCAGAGACTGTATGGAAGGAAGATTTGTAATTACAACCACCATGAAGGCCTAGGTGGGCATCCTATGAAATCTACATACAACTCAGACTCAAAATTTGACAAATTTTTTGCCACGTCAAAATTCGTTACTCGGAACTTTGTGCTCGTGTTGTCTCCTTAGTTCTGCCACTGGCCAGCGTTTCTTCTTCATTGGAAATGAAATCAAATAAGGTCGTCTTCTATGTTCGGTACACACTGCACCCACATAAAAAATCGTAGCTGATGACAGTATTTCTCCATGTTACATACGTACAACATCCTTCAGCATGGAATGTACTTCTTCCATCGATCCTGGTGGCGATAAGTCTCTTTCTTTCAACGAGTTCCCGCGTAGTCTTTGCATTTCTGATACAAATATGTCATCCAGGTTCTGCCATTATAAGAACAATGATTAGCACTCTAGTACAAGTATACAAAAATCATTAGTACAAATACTAATTCACATATTAAACATTTTATCTTGTTAAGATGAAATAGCTGCAATAACATGTAGATAATCAATATCTAGTAGAAAGTTCAACGGCTGAAGAGAAACTTACAGAAACTGCGACGCGCAAGCCTTTGTACTCCTCTTTCTTATCCTCCAAGATATGCAGTACATCCTACAGAAATTAAATTGGAAAGAAAATTAAATTTTACATGCCAATTCAAGACAGAGATGTTGTATCTTGTATGGTAAAAATTAAGAGCTCGGCTTACCTGCCCCATCCGGTCCCAGAACTCTCGGCAGAGTTCTACAAACACGGTAGGATCAACAACAGTATGGAGATGATCAACCATCTCCCGCAAAAGAACCTCCAAAGGCTGCATTCTACTTCGGACAACTGATTCCTCCGCCTTTGAGCATCGAATAATGTTCTTCAGCTTTGTATTGTTATGAACTCTAGTCTGTATTTACAAGGAAATAGAAGAAAAATCATTTATTAGTCAAACTCGTAAAGTTTTGTAGTTACACGATAGTTCGACAACATTGATGCACATGCACATTTCAAACTGAAAATTCAGTACTCACATTCTCATAAAGCTTCTCGACAATGGCTAGTCGGTAGGTTCTAAGTTTGGTTCTGAGTAGAGCAGATACGTCATTAAGATGTTCGCCTGTGGCACATCCATCGCGGATGCAAGAAGTCCGAGACATCAACTGGCTTTCAATCTGGGGCCACAGCACATCGAGCGTCCTCTTCATGGAATTTAAAAGGATTCCTAACTGAGAAATGATACATAATATTGAAGAGTATACCCTAAAAAGAAAGATCGAAGTTCCAAGTAGATGTTCAAGTAAGAAATAGAGCCTCACCTCATTTGGGACCGAATATGTGCTAATGGTTTGTCTGGATAATTTTTGGACATATTTGAAGCCTAATATTTTGTTTGTCAGATTATCCTTCAGCGGCGATAAAACATCAGCATAGTGCCTGTCCAAAGCTTCGATGATTGCCTTTTCAACATCCGCGATAACCTTTTTAACACACAAGCGATCTCAAAGCGTTAGTCAGATGATTTGAGGTTCAAATATGAAACAACACAGAAGGAGGCTACACGTGAAGTCGGAAATAAAAACATTAAAACCTCGAGAAGTATATTGCACTTACATTCTCCAAAGGAGATGAATATATCGGCCAGCGACTAACGATGACTTCAAATTCATCGAGCATTCCCTTCAGCTCAATGTGCACATAATCAACAAAATGAGTTGTTCCATATTCTGTCCTCACACCAGACCATTTTGCCTGAAACGAAACAACTTCTATCAGATTTATACCCAAAAATAAAAAGAAGAAGAGAGACGATACTCGAAATATAAAACCAAAAGGATTATAAAAGCATGCCAAAAGAGATATATACCTTATCTAGCTTGCACTGACCAAGCAAATGACGGCGCTTGTCCAGAATCCACAAGAATATATGTGCGTCGAACAGCTCTTTAGCATCAACTCCACCTTTAATTGGACTGGAAATAGTTTTACATGAGTAAAGATACAAAAGCTAATAAAGAGCACAAATTTACACCAGATAATTCACTTACCTGATATTCCACAGAGACAGATCCTGTTGAAAGTCTGCTGTTGCAATAATTAGCTCTGCAACCGGAGGTGATAGGCTTGGAGGAGGGTGTACAACAAGGAAAGTGCTCAATCTATTGCAGAGGTTAACGCTATACATGCATGATGAAATATTCGGAAGATCTATGCAGCTGCATAAAAATTTATAAAGAGGAACAATTACTATACACATACGAGTCATATTCAGTTATTCACCAGTCATCAGCTCTGAAGTTCAAGATTCTCAACAACCAAAAACACTCTTAAGTGCGGTTAACCACACTTGCAGATCCTCAAAATTGCACCGAGCATAGTCAATGCAATTTCGCCTATCTGCGTCTGTGGTTAACCGCACTGGATATAGTTACGCTAGTAAAAACAAAAATACAAGAACAAAATAGACTAGTTTACGGAATGGCATACATACCCCGGGAGGACATTTTGGTTTAGGATTTCTATGTCAGTCAGAATTTCATTTCTAATATTCAAAATCAAAGATTTCATCCTCTGATAAGAAGTAAGAAAGTCTTTCTGTGCCCCCTCATTACTGGTTAGAACAAGCTCATCTGTCTCGGCACAGATCATTCTTAACCTCTTGTTTGCGGCGACCTGCAAAGTCATTTCATATTCAGTAAAGCATAAAAAGGTTAGGCGAAGCTCATGGACGGAGAAGTAAGATTATCATACCTGAAAGAATTTCAATAATTTCAATTGTGCCTCAGGACTCAAAATATTGTTCAGAAGGGTGTATATCTGGACAGCAGGTGCCAAAGCAGGCGCAACCAATCCACTGGCAGGCCTAAAATCATCCACCATCCCCAACAGCGAAGATTCTTCAAGTGACTTGTAGTTCTCAAAAACCAAAGCAACCAACTTCCTTACTTGATCCTCAATCTTCGCCAGAATGCAGTGCTGCTCGATACATTATTTCAAGTTATAAGAGGAAACAACTATCCACTAACCATGGCTAACATCAAGGAACATAAACTGAAGAAAATTCCACATTTTATGTTCACGAAGGTAGTGTCATTCTCCCTAGCCAAAATATCTCCCCGAAAAGTCTAAAAACAATACGATGAAATCGAATACCTCTTGATGACTTAACAGATTTGTGCTCATTTCCTTCACATCTGCTAGCAGATCATTTACTAAGGTGAGACAATCTACGGTAGGGGTCGCGACATCCATGACATAGGAAAGGTATCTGCAAGTAGCATGAAAATTTATATATAATAGCCGTTAGAAGATCCATAGTCGGTAATATTCCACTACCTTAGTCCTAACATGATATCATGATAAGTTACTTTAAGTCCTAACATATTTCGCTACCTTAAATTGGTGTATGCCTTTGATACTCCATAGTAAGATGCAAATTCCGTCAATAACCACTTCCACGGGCCATGTAATAACAAATTTCTTTCCTGAAAATGTTGAACTTTCATTGCAATTTCTAAGACACAGTCATATGCCACGGTTTCTGCAACGGAACCATACTGGACAAGGAAAGAAGTGAAAAGAGAATATAAAAAACCGAACTCCAAAGATACGTCAATCAGTTTCGAAGAAAGGATTTAGCTATCGTTGAATATTAACAACCTTAAGATTACTATTTCCAACAGGACCACTTGAATAATCCATGCTTAATTGTATTCTGCCGACAGGTTCATCCTCCAGATCACTACTATATACAGGCCACCATCGTATCTTGTCGCCCTGCATTCAAAATACATATTTAATTCCAAAGCATAAATATCAACCTTCTTACAGATGGTAAATGAATTACTGAATTCTGAAAATTGTACCGGTTCATCAACAATAGCAGCCACTTTGACTAGGGCATGACCACAATGTTGTCCCTTGGAATTTTGAACTTGTATGATCACGCCATCACCAACGCTATTTGGAAACCTGTAGTAAAGCGGTCGTTTAACAATACAACTACGTACAACGGTACAAGTATGGACCGAATGAAAGAGTGAATGAAAAGAGAAAATAAAGAACAAGAGTACATACAACACACGGGTTTCACCAGATCCTGGTTGCATTTGTACTGCATCCTCTTCAGGTGAACTTGTCAATCTCAAGAAGCAGGAATAAGTTTCTGACAGAAAGAGGTCGGCAAATGTCAGATACTACCCACAAAAGAAAACCATCTGCACTTTAGTATCTAAGGGAATGCTTAAAATGTACAAAAGATTCACATACCTTGCGCTCCTTCATGCAATGAAGAGCGATTGCACAAAGTATTTGCCCTCTTTTTTAGGAAGCTTGATCCTTGTTTTATACATTTCCTTCCAGCTCCTAGGCAAGCCAAGCTCCAATGAGAAAGGGAACCGTTTGAGATCAACTTTATGTTCTGTGTAGATTTCAATGCAGAAGATAAAGTTGATCTCAAATTAGAGAAGCGCCTACGACATGAGTCATAACGAATCCTTGGTAGTTTTGGAGATGGGAAACTGCAGCTAGAAGGTTGTTCATCCGAATCCATTTTCACTTTACGAACTGTTGAATGACGAAATTTCAGTGAGACAATGAAGAACTTAACATTTTAATTGAAAAAGAAAATGAGGAATTCAATGAAGTAGGGTACCTTGCAATTTTATTTTTCCCGAAGCTTTCACATGTTTTGGAGCAGGAGCAGCTAACGTACTGATTGGCTGTGAAGGACGCTGTTCTGCCAAAAGTTCAGCTTCTGATTGCAATAATACATGCTGTAAACCGAATGCATCTCGCAACAGTGCGCTCTCATTCTCCAAGAAACCTTGAACTTCAGCGCAATATCTCTGAGCCCACGCATGAAGACAGAGCCTAACACACGCATCATAAGCGATTACAGCACACCATGTACCCTGCACACTGAATAAATAAAACCCCCAAAACTTAAAACGACTACTGGATCAGTGAGATAACTATCAAATGTAGAACAGTTCAGTGTTCTCGTAAAAATTTCTCTAAAGCACTTATATTCAATAATCAAACACCGAATCATTATGTGGTTATTCAAAATATAATTCAGCTATGTAACCAACCTTTCACTAAATACTGGGAGGCAAGCAGGTGAACGAAGTAGCGAGTTAGAAGTTCCATTGCCGGAAGAATAGTGCATAGGGCTGCTTGAGTAGACACTTTCTGTTTTTCTTAAACCATTAGTGTTTGCTGGAACACTCCAATTCGAAGTGTGAGCTGTGTTGTATGCTCTAATAGGTGAACTTGGCTCAACAACACGTTCAATCCCCGAAACAGAACCATCAAGTGGAGGAGTGATGGGATTACTATTCGAAAGCTTATTTTTGGATGTTGTTTCTATATTACCACTTGAATTGTATGATCCCTTCTGGGCACCACCATTGTTGCTTTTCGTTTGCCTAAACGGAAGTTCAGTACTAGTGATCGAATCAGACAATTCATATTCGGTAAAATCAGGGTATATAGCTTGGTTCCTTCCAAACTCCCCAGCCATTCTCAATTGGATTTTCTCCCTTGACAAACTGGATTCGGTCTGAATTTGATCACAACCCTGAATTCGCTGCCTTTGCTTCGATGCCACGCCTTTAGAACCCAAAGTATTGGAAGCTCTGTCATCCAAGGGAGACCATGCAACTGAGTACTTCCTATCAGTGGCCACATTCTCACAGTCAGAGTCTGTGTCCATGTCTGAATCGCCGCTATTCATTCCTCAAGTTGTTGACGGCAGACTGTACTTTATGTTTCTGTTACACACAAAACCATATTAGAAAATCTCTATGCCATGCGCGCGACCGCGCACACTCACAAAGAGTTGGCAAGTCATCAATGACTAGAAATTTCGAAGCCAACAACTTTAAACCGCAGCTAAATTCTTAACAAAAAGCACGTACCTCTCCAACCCATCTAAGACCATTTGTGTCCATCCCTTGGTCGAACACAATTGTCGAAACTCCTTTTGACCTAACAGATTCACCAATATCAAAACTTGTTTGTAGAGAAAATCTGAGAAGCAACAAACAAGACTCGTTTACTGGTCCGATGACAAGTAGAGTGATTAACCAAGTGCTTATGCTTTTGGGAATCCCTCTTTAAAAAAACAACAAATGATTTGGGGGAAGAAGATTGTTACCCCTTTTATTTACTTATTTTGTTTTTCTAAAGATCTTTTGATCAAACAGGAAACTTGTGAGAAAAAGCACTTTCCAAAGAAGAATAAATGTACTTAATAACTAAGAACAATTGAGATTTGAGACTTACCCAAATCAATGTCATAGAGCTTTTGAAGGCAACTCTCTAAAATTATTGGGTTTTGCTGTCTCTCTCTCTCTCTCTCCCCTCCAGGAAATCTTCCTTTTTTGTATCCTGTAAATTCCCTCTGGTTTTTGGTATTCAAAATAGGAAAACTTAGAATGCCCTACATCTTTTATATAATTGTTAGATTAAACATTCATCATTTCTAAAGATTTAATTAAGGTGCTTTGATCAATTGCCACCTCAATAATTTTCTATTTATTTAATTTCTAAGTCATTAATTTAAATGCATTTATATAGAGGCATAAGGTAGGTTAGCAACTAATTGCCTATAATACAGAAATTTAATTTCGTCAATCCCCTTCTATCCATTAGATTCCGAATGTACCAAAAGACCAAATGAACAAAAAATCACAAATGTAATACAAAACCAAATGTCTCTATCAGATAACCCTTTTCGTACATTTACATTCCAAATGTACCGAGAAATACAAAAAATCAATTCCACTATAAAACTAAATGTGTCCATATTATAGAAACTAGACGTAGCTATATAATCAAACAAATCTTTATTATGTGTTGGGTCTTCTAAATAATAAAATCTGACATAGGGATAAGAGGAAAAAAAACCGAAATGTCTAGGAAAAGTCGTGAAAAACTAAAATTCTAAACAAAATTGAACTTATGTGAAAAACTAAAAATTAATAACCAAAATTTTAGGAAAATGTTTGATCAAATTTTCAAAAGGAGTGTATGTTTAGTCTAAAAAATTAAAAAACGAGACGCCTATATCAAAACGTCCCTTCAAAATATAAGAAAATATTTTATTTTGGCTTGAAAATATTCAACCCTCCGATGGGATTAATTTGAAACAAAATAAAAGGGGACTTAGGCGTTCAAAAAAAAAAAAGAAAAAAAAAAGGGGACTTAAAATAATAATAATAATTAGGTTCTTATGATCAAGACAGAAGAGCATTTGAAGGAGACGTGCGAATGAAGAGATGCTGACGTGGCATGCGCAATCGCTGTTTCTCATAACGGACGAATTCTCTTCTTAATGGCGCGTCGTTTTTCCATCTCCTTTTAGGTTCACACATTCCATGCACCCACTTAGGACTTGAACTGCATTTTCCTTTCATTTGTGTCTTTAATCATAAGAAAAATAATGAACTGAAACTGATGCCTCTTCCCTATCGAGAAAAGCTTACCTGAAACGAGTTCATCGTCACGTGGTGTTTCCTATCTAATAATGTATTGCCATGTGCAAGTTTTTCTTCAATATGTGATGGCTTTTGTTTTGTTTTTGCCTTTGTTTCTTGTAAAATGAGGTTTTATCTTTAAATTCGAGGTTTGAAGCATTAATAACAATTTTTTGTCATAATGAGGATGTGAGGGATGGAACAAACGTGATTGGTGAGTTAGGTCAGTGGTTCACTATCACACTGATATTGTCTCAACTTAACCACCTACACAGTCTGGCAAGTGTTGGATCTTCTTGCAAAGGTCCTTGGTGATTTTATATTCTGTCAAGTTTTCAATAAACCCTAATGAAACCTTATTGAGCAAAAACTCAATAACTAAATAAAATAAAACTAATAAAATGAAGTGTAATGTTATGTCTTGAGTTGTTGGATTATTTGAATAGTCTATTAGAGTGAAAGGCGAGTAAATGCACAACTTCACAATGTAGAACTTTGGGACCCTTTTCATTTTAGCTTATGCCTTGTGGTGCAAACAATGCTGGAAGAAGTAATAACTTTCAAATTAGATTTAAGATTTGTTGTCGAAAGATATATTGGTTCAAATTCGCTCTTGGTGAGAGTCAACTTGAGATGCCACTTACGAGTGAATAGAAATATCACTAAACAGTAGTACTAAATTATCGATAGAAATTTCAATGACATTCACCGAAAGATTGTGCAATGATGTTTCATTTTACCAAAATTATCAATACTGCTAAGATATCTTCCAAATTTTGGAGAAATCTTTGGAAGATATTGCTTCAGCCCCTGTACAATTCTTTTGTATTTTTTTGGGGATGGGGAAAAGTGTAGAGAAACAAGAGAAAAATAGGTCAAGCTCTTTTCTTCCCCTTCTTGTTGGTTAATTGTAGTTTGGCACTCGACCAAAGAAAGGGAAACAAATGTCAAGAAACAATTTTAAATTTGTATTAGCATCGGACTTTATTTCCTTTTTCCATATATATTCGTTGTCGGTCTTTAGCTTTACAACCTTAATTGGGTCGGTAATTTTTCTTAAACGTACCACTAAATGATCCGAAAAATCTTACTTTGACGATATGAAGAATTTCTTCTTTGTGCATTGGAGGTGATTCATTAATCGCTTAAAAGAGAAATGATCAACCTCCTTGACGAAGGATAGATAATCTCAACTAAATTAATTCATCTAAACAATGGAAAGAGGAGAGGGTTTAAACCCACCCGGCCGGCAAAATAAACACGCAGGGCAGGCAAAAAACACGCCGGAACCATAAAATTATTGGATCCAAATTCATATGGTCAAGAATCTAAGCCTTCTAAACTAATAATAAACTATATATATATATATATTTGATCTTTACCGAAAGGAAATTAAACTCTACATTCATGATTTTATGCAGGAACAATCTGCACGACATCGCAGTCCTCTATATCAGTCATCGTTCGAACCAAGAACCTGCTGTTTAAGAACTTGGAGTTTAGCAACCAACTCAGCTCTGTTTTCCTGCACAACAATAATCAACATTAAGTATATATTTTAAGGTCTGACTGATTAATAAGTCGACATTTGAAGCTAATAATTTATAGTTACCTCGAATATCAGGTAACGAGAGCTAAACCAGATTGTGTATCCAAAACCCACAATTACCAGCAACTTCGGGAATTGCTTGAAATGGCGAGCAACATCAATATCCCAGAAAAGGGTATTAATTCATAATTGTAATTCAAGAAATTCACATGGAAAGTATGTTTGGTGACATACCAATGGAATAGAATCGATAGCTCAAACGACAGCTGATGCTAACCACAGAGCAAACAAGGCACCACCACTGTATAGCAAAAGGCTGTACGTATCATCACGATCCAACTGCAATTAGTCAAAGTGCAAACCATCAGTACAACTTTTTTATTTTCTTTTGGTAGGAAGTAAAGCATTTTTATGATAGGGTATTTGCAATTGTGTTTAGAAACATGGTTTTATTTATGTTGTAAGCTATTACTTTCTTATATATATCTAAAGATCAACCAAAGACAAAACAGATGTAACAAAATACTTCTACCAAGGGCAATAAGGACAGAACAGAGAACAAATCTGAGTACTGAACCAAATCAAATATCGTGTTGCTCAAGTAACCACTCAGAATCAACAAGATTGTCGAAGTTCCATCGAGCATTCTTAGAAACTCTAAACTGGTACTGAATCATCATCGCAACCATTCACCAACAACCAAAGACAACAAATGAAAAACAAAAACTAACAAAGGGAGTTGACGCACAACAAAGAAAACGAATTTGAAGACTGAACCAGACCAACATGTCAAGTTGCTCGGGTAACCACTCAGAATGATATGATTGTCAAAGTCCATTGAGCATTCTTAGATACTCTCAACTAGTTACTGAATCATCATCACAACCAAAGATCACATAAAATTAATAAAATAAAGAAACTGGTAGAACTCGGGCAAAAATCAAACATGAAATTAGTACAACAGTAAAACAAAGAAAAGGCTACCACGACATTACAATGTATGAAAGCACAAAGCAAGTTAGCTTTTGCTTCCTAACTGTTTGGGCTCAAAATAATAGTATTGGGCCGAGTGTAGGTTTATGTTCGGCCCAAAGCTGTTTCAAATATACTATGGGCTGCCTGGTGGTCCCGGGCCATTCAACAAGGATGGTCGAGGCCTATCGCAAGAAGAAGTAGTTCAGATGAGCAAAAGGGTCGAAGAAGTCCTAGTGCAATTTGGATTCCCGACCAACAATGAATATGGCCTCAAAAAGAGGGTGAGTTCAAAGTCCTAATAGGGGTAGGATTGGTCGAAGTGGAGTTAGAACAGAACAAGAAGTCTCAATCTAGATATGATTTTGACTTGATCTCAAGGAGGATTTGGTGCTATAAATACAAGACATCATGCAACAATCAGAGGACCTCCAATTCAACACACAATTGCCCTGCGCAAAACCTTTCAAACTTCTTGAGATTTTTTTTATTTTCTTTTTCTGCCAACACACCTTCAGTTTAGATAAACAGCACTGTGAAGGCAACCGACGAACACCTTCAGTTTGCATAAACAACACTGTTGCCGTAGAATCAGCTGACTGAAGAGCACCTTCAGTTTGGATAAACAGTACTGCGTCGAGTTCGACTGGTTACCTATCCAAGTCTCGGTAGAGAAGGGTTTCTGAATCCTTATTGGCAGAGGTCATCTTATTAGCCTTTTTGGCGAAGTAAAGTGTTACGAGTTACGACATTCGGCGCATTAAACGCCGAGTGGTTTTATGATTGGATACTCCCAAGTGAGTTTCAGAGTTCAGCATTCTGAGGGCCGAACCACATTTACCATCAAGACACACATTACCTTTGAATACTTGTGTCCATATAGTCTGGTGTCGATTCGACGTGCTTATACTCTCACTAATATAATCATCGTTACCGAATCCGACGCTGACGATTCGTGAACTTCGCAGAACTAGCAGCCTTGTCTTCAGGCTCAAGAATCCAAAGGCCGAGATTTGTTCCTTCCTCAAGTCGCAGTCGCAAGATAAAGAAGTCAGCAACACACTCAACGCAAGATGAACAAATTTTACTCCTCGGCCGACGAGTTGGCATGCCCCGTATTCAACTGAAGGATGTAGTTAGCTTATTAGTTACTCGGCCTGCGCACCACGTAGGCTTTGTAATTTTTAGGATCAACATTTTGTCACGCCCGGTGGGACCCAGTGCTAAAACTACGAAGTTCATATGATATATCAAGATTCCAATCTGGCTCAACGTAGCCGATTGTACGAGCGTCTAAAGGAATTGAAAAAACACAATGAGGAACGAAAAAGATCTTTAGAAGTGGAAAAAATTCTTCGTGGCCTTATAGAGATGCAAAAATCATTCGCTTACATGTTGAGAATAAAAGCTCCTGTTACCCTGCAAAAACAATGGGTAAATGAAGACAGGGCTCAGTTTAATACCTGGCTAGATGGAAAATATTTTCCCTACGTTTTTTACTACAAATCGATTCCATTTGAGGAATGGTTGGTTGAAAAGACTAGGGGCAATTTTCTGCTCCGGCCGTAATCAGACATCAGCCTAAGAAAATTGTTACTTTGGCCGAAGAACAAAGGCCACCAATTTTTTTGGTCGAGGCTGAAAGTGCGGTAGGCTTAGAAGAAAATGTTCAAGTTTCTGAGCCAAAAATTGACTCAAAAAATAATTCGTTAGAAAAGTGTTCCAATGACGAACAAGACCAATTCATGGTTTCAGTTGAACAAACCATGCCAATCAATATGATTATTGGTGATAAAGCCGATATGGAGCAATCCCGTTCGGCTCAGTTGCTCGGGTTAAAAGCTGAAATCGGTGAAATTAATATGCCTGGGGGGCATAATAATTGTCCAACACATTCGGCGGCCGGAAATGAAAAATATTCCGCCGAGTAAAAAATATTTGATGTAAAAAGATCTCGGCTCAGAATAAAACATCGTTGGCCTCCTCCACTTTATGGTTCGGCCACTTTTATTTTCGTTTGCTAAAATATATATATATATATATATATATATATATAACGAATAAATTATTTTCTTAACCATTCAGCTCCTCAGCCGATGCATAAGAAATTAAGGAGGCTACATAGTGGATACACCACGCAGGGTGAATTCGGGACAACATCCTACTTAGTGAATTTTTATTCGGTGAGGAATGCCTATTTTTTCTCAGCGATCAGGGAATGTACATAGGAGAGTTCTTTGCTTTACCGCATCACTTCGTTTTCGGCAATACGAGGGGTTTTTTGACTGCGCTAATTTCCTTAACCATTCGGCTTGCAAGCCGAAGTTCAAGGAAACTAGGGGGCATACGACCTTAAAGACCGAATTGGTTTAGTTCATAAACTACCAATCAACGGAAAATTCTTAAAGAAATACTATCCAGTCATGTGGGAGATGCAAGAATGAATATCATTGTATTGAATTCATAAAAGGACGTACATATACATTCACAAAAGGCTCCTAAAAATTCTAAGGGGTTGAGGGGAGAAAGGTTTCAAGAGTGGCCTTCAACTCCAACCACCTCACTTCGCTTAGTATGATCTCGGCCTGCCTCGTCTTTTTATTGAGTTGAAGCTGTTGGATCTGCTTTATGCTGACTGCGAAAGTCGTTAATCGAGCCTTGTTCGCCTCAAAATCCCTCTCGAGCTCTGAAGCAACAACCGACCTTTGTTGTTGAAGCTCGGTGATTTGATGCTGAAGCTCAGAAATTTGACAATCAAAACCGATCATCTGTGCCTTCTTTGTTTTTATTGCCTCGACCTCTGGCCGGTTGGCTTCATACGCGGTCTTCCTCGTCTTCAGGTTGTCCTCGGCTCGGAGCGCTAGTTCAAAAGTGGTAAAATGTTGCTGAGTCCACTTTAGGAGATCGGACAAATAGGCAACATTTTCCATGCTCAAGAAACCACCATTTACGAGGTCGTTCAGGCACTCCCCTACAGAGTCGAAGCCCTTGCACTGAAGGACCTGAGAGGTAGAAATGGATAATAGCTCCTGCAGCTTAGCAAAAGCTTGAGACTCAACCACGGTCTCCTCTAGTTCGGCCGAGGCAGCAGAAGAACCAGCCGCGCCAGTGGTGCTCTCAAGAAGAGCATCAAGCTCGACCTCCCACAAAGGCTGCATAGAAAGAGAAAATTTGTAAGCAAAAGGAAAATTATATGGGATGCATAACGAAGGGAATTTGCTTTTAAACCTGCCGAGAGAAACTTCGGCCATGTCCTTTGGTTCATTGCTCGAACCTAGAGAGCTTAATGGCCGAACCCAATGTCTAAGACTGCTTCTCAATTCACGCGACCGATAGAGTTTATCTACGTTTGATGGCCACTGAGGTGGCCAGGAAATGTAGATAACGCCATTCGGTGCATAGAATTGTCGGTGAAATTAACGATTGGGCACTTGACATTTAATATCTTCCTGAGTTCAGACGCGTGATAGTAAAATTAATGAAGAAAGGGGATCGAGCCTTACAAAAGCCAAGGTAACTTCTTATGGAGAAATGTTGAGGTTTTCATCTTGTGGATGGAGCGACGTTTCTACCGTCGCCTCAGGCTCAACTAGGGGTCTTTTCCCACGATCGACCATAGGAGGATCTGGTTGAACAGCCACCTCGACCGCGGGGGGAAGATTGGCGGAAGTAGGTCTGGTTGGTCAAGGGCGACTCGCTAGCGGAATCTCGTCACCCTAGTCACTCTCATCGTCCTAAAATAAAAAAACTATTAAGATTTGTAAATTTGATAAAATGAAGAAGGGTTATTAGCAACATAGTCATACCTTTTCCAAGATTATCGTTGAATGTTTCTTCAGGAAATTTGTCCCGACGGGTGGAGTTATTTTCTCCAGGGCAGGCGCAGCCGTTGGCCCTAGGATTACAGGTCATTCGACAAACGGAGCAATCCCTAGATCAGCCACGACCCCAGAGACGGTCCAGGTTGCTTTGTATGATGCCGTTGGCAGTTCTTCCGTTGGGGCTTGGACGATCGGGGCAGGGGGAGAGTTGCTAGTTGCGGTTATCTTAGTAGTGTGGCTGGAAATCACGTGGATCTCACATTCCCCCTTCTTCACCAAGTTCTTGATGTGTTTTGAGTGTTGGGGAGCTTCGCTGGCTACTTCAGCTTCCGGACGAGGCCGTTTACCTTGTGAAGGTTGCACGGCAGTTTTGCTCCTCTTAGAGAGAACAGATTTCTTCTTGGCTGTAGCTGCGACGATCAAGTCTGCTTTTTTTGATGACCGACCATCTAAGAAAACGAGATCACATTAGCAAGGATTAGTGATAATAGAAAAAAAAAAAAGAAGAAAAGGTAGCTGTCTACCTCGGGTCGGCTCTTTGGATTGGGGAGCAGAGATTTTCTTTGGCCAATCGCTGAAAATTTTGTCGGTGACATTTTCGACTGCAACCCCAAAGAAGGCTCCAGTGTACTCTTCCCACCAGTCGCCAAAGGTGTCTGTACCGAGAGATTCAGGAAGAGTTAGTCGGAGGCGAAATATTTTACACCGATCCTGAAACTCTTTCTTAGAGTCTTTGCACTCCCTTTTTGATGAGCCAGAAAGACGTTCTCGATTGAGGAGGGAACGGAAAGTGAGTAGAGGTACTGAACAACCTTGAAGGTATTCGAGTTATTAGGTCGTGAAGTGGGGGTGGTAGACTTCCCAACTCACTCGGCGAGAATCACACCAAGGGGAAGGTCGCGTGCTAGCACAATCGAGCCCCAATTCTGGCGAAGGGCAGCATCTTCACTTTCACTCCAGGCTGATATTGGAAGCCTGATAGAGCAAGGGTACTCTTGCCAACTACACACTAAAAATTCGTCGTCGGAGAGGATTTTTAGGCCGAAGAGGTACTTGAAGACTTCTTCAGCCTGGTGAGGAGGCGGCGACCGAGATGCCAACTGAAGGCCGAGTGAGGTAGTAGGTTGGAAGGTAGAGATGTCTGGCCGAAGTGTGGCAAAATAGACTTGTAGCCAGAGTTGGAAAGCCCAGAGGGGGCCGTTCTGGTTTGGGTCAATTTTTTCAATAGTCGCATCGGCCAGACAACAGAGAAGATTGGCGAGAATGGCCGAGCTAAGCGCTAGAGTATGACGACTGGCCAAGGCTTCGGCCACTGGCATGTTCTCAACCAAACACTTCTTTGACCGGGTGCTACAAATAAATTTGTTGTACCAGTAGAATAGGAAGGCTTCGTGTTCTCCATTCCGAAGACTTGCCTCGCCTCGGCCAGCGAAATGGAGGATGAGGGTGTTGTAGTTGAAGAAGTTCTTGTGTAGCTTTTGAACCTCTTCTTTCGAAGGCTTTTGACCATCTCGACTCAGTGTTTTGACAGCTCGATTGTTGAAGAGCGCCTTAAGGTCGAGATTTGACGGGCGTCCAAAAGAGAACGGTATCTATCGGGATGCCATAGGGAGGAGTCCCAAGAATAGCCGAGCACCAGAGACTCAGCGTTGCCAGAAGGAGTTTTTTATCCATGGCTAGCTCCATGGTTGAGAGTTTGATGGCATCGTAGATACTAAGAGCTTTCCACTTTTGGCCGAAGAAATTTTCCATTCGGACGACCCAAGCCGCCCAGTTGGCATTGGTCGTAGGCCAGGCTCCTTGGGGCTTCTATAAGTCCCACTTTGACCAGTCGAACCCTTGTAGTAAGGGTGTTAGGCAGTGAGCCTTGAAGAGGTTGGTGATGGACGAAGGTATTGCATCCTTGAAGAGTGGCCCTAAGATTTAATGAGTAGTGCTCAGGTTACTCTCGAAGTGCAGGGTTTTGATGGCGCTCCGGTCGATGAAGCTCTTGCATTTGCTGCATTCGTCGTTGAGCTTGGAAATAAAGGTGTTGGAAGTCATTTTGGAAAGCCTAGGAGAGTTTTAGAGGAATGCTTGGGAGGATTTCTGGGATAAGAGTTTGTTTTTTTTTGGGATTTCGAAAGCAAAATGGCGGAGAGATTTTTCGAAGGTTTCTGGAGGCATGAAATGTATGAATGGGAGGATTTCAGGTATTTATAGGCATTTCAAAAGGAAGATCAAATGATTGATCTTCAAAAACGTTAGATTTTCAAATTTTAGGGCAAAATTGACTGGGCAAATCCCTAATCATTTTGGATATTTTGGGACTCTCCTAGGATAGGATCGAGGTTTCCGTGGTTCAAGGATGCATGATTGCGTGCTGCAGCGGAATCAATGTATTAATGTGGAAGAGACGTTTCGGCTGGCGTATGTTTTTGAGGATCATGAATGAGGGCTGCTAGGTTAATCAAGGGATCGACACGCGGCAGGACGTGCAGGAGAATTCGGGTTGTATGATCACACTTCATAAATGCGCTCGATGGATGAAACGTGTGAGGCTTTTCGTTATCCCATGGGTATCTCGTAGAGTTTGTTTCTTCAAGGTCGAAATCGGCTAAGGATTCTTGGCCAAAGACCTTAGAAGCAAGGGGCAATGTTTGGGCCCAAAATAATAGTATTGGGCTGAGTGTAGGTTTATGTTCGGCCCAAAGCTGTTTCAAATATACTATAGGCTGTCTGGTGGTCCCTGGCCATTCAACAAGGATAGTCGAGTCTTATCGCAAGAAGGAGTAGTTCGGATGAGCAAAAGGGTCGAAGAAGTCCTAGTGCAATTTGGATTCCCGACCAACAATGAATATGGCCTCAAAAAGGGGGTGAGTTCAAAGTCCTAATAGGGGTAGGATTGGTCGAAATGGAGTTGGAACAGAACAAGAAGTCCCAATCCAGATATGATTTTAACTCGATCTCAAGGAGGATTTGGTGCTATAAATACAAGACATCGTGCAACAATCAAAGGACCTCCAATTCAACACACAATTGCCCTGCGGAAAACCTCTCAAACCTCTTGAGATTTTTTTATTTTCTTTTTCTGCCAATACACCTTCAGTTTGGATAAACAGCACTGTGAAGGCAACCAAGGAGCACCTTCAGTTTGGATAAACAGCACTGCGTCGAGGTTAACTGGTTACCTATCCAAGTCTCGGTCAAGAAAGGTTTCCAAATCGTTATTGGCAGAGGTCATCTTATTAGCCTTTTCGGTGAAGTAAGGTGTTACGAGTTACGACATTCGGCGCATTAAACGCCGAGTGGTTTTACGATTGGATACTCCTAAGTGAGTTTCAGAGTTCAGCATTTTGAGGGCCGAACCACATTTACCATCAAGACACACATTACCTTTGAATACTTGTGTCCATATAGTCTGATGTCGATTCGATGTGCTTATACTCTCACTAATATAATCACCGTGATCGAATCCGACGTTGACGATTCATGAACTTCGCAAAACTAGCAGCCTTATCTTCAGGCTCGAGAATCCAAAGGTCGAGATTTGTTCCTTCCTCGGCCGCAGTCGCAAGATAAAGAAGTCAGCAACGCACTCAACGCAACATCAACAAATTTTACTCCTCGGCCGAGCTCGGCCGACGAGTTGGCATGCCCCGCATTCAACCGAAGAACGTAGTTAGCTTATTAGTTACTCGACGTACGCGCCACGTAGGCTTTGTAATTTTTAGGATCAACACTAACATATAACGAAACCGGGGATCCTTGGAACCATAAATTTTTAGGTTACCAGAAAACCAAATAACAAGGTAAAACAATCACATTAAAAAAAACAATACAAGCAACCACATCCCTGATTCTGAAATCCAATTTGATGTTTTACAATAAGGGATAGTGCCAAAAACCAACCTTCATGTGAACAATGCATTTTATTAGTACACTATTAGACTTTCCATGTGGTGGAAAATACAAAAAGAACGATGGAAATGCAATTTCAAATGACAAAAAAGTACTGAGGAACATATCTTGCTGAGGTAAACACTCATGAAATCCTTCACCAAACCACCAAATTTAAAATTTTGAGTTGCTCAGGTAACCGCTCAGATCGACATAATTGTCGGATTTCCATCAAGTATTGTTGGACACTCTTAAGTTGTTACTGAATCATCATTGCAACCAAGTTTTCAATTCCACAATGTTAATTGCAAGAAATTTGAACCAAACAAATACAAGTTATGAAGCTTGATCAATCCACAAATAAAATCTGTACAATCCGCTATAAACAGAACATGTTTTTGCATCCGACCAATTGCTCATATAGACATTGAAATGCATGTACTACTTCTACTTTGATATATGTATATTAACATCTACATAAAATCACAAACCTTTAAGTCGAGGTTATTGAAATACTCGAATATTTGCATTTGGCCATCTGTGTCCGCATTTGCATCTTCTTTAACTTCTTCTTCAGTCCAAGTTCGATTGTAAAGATTGTTTTCAGGGGGCACAATACCTTCCAAGGATACTTCGCTGCCGTGCTCTTCGGCAACATAAGGATTGGCCCCACTTGGAATTTCTTCTGATGTTGCTGCTCTTGCCAAAAGCAATCCTGAAAGAAAAACACAAAGATAATGCTCCCATAAGCAAGTAGCCACTTATATCAAACAAAAACACCAAACAAAGCCGAATAATTTCCAAAAAGGCCAATGTGAACGAGAAAAATAATAAAAAATAACCCCCAATTGAGAAAACTTCCCAATTCGAAAGCAATAAAGTTGAATAAAACGAAAAATCAAAATACTTGAAATTAAAGCAGCGACAAAAACAAGAAAAGAATATAAATTTATGGAAAAAGAGCCAAAACCCTAGCTAGGAAATTAATGGTGTTTGTTGGGATTTGGATACCAAATGTTAAGGGATAAGGAACGTACAAGAGTGAAGCCAGAGAGGGTTAAGTGAGAGTGGGATTTTTCTAAGAGGGAGTGAAGGTTTGGAGCAGAGGTTGGTGGTGGGGTTTGTGATGAGATGGTGGCGGTGGTTATTGAGGTTGGAGATAGCTTGGGGAGTGGCTGTAGAAAGCTCCATTTTTGTTGTTGACAATATGAAGAAGTTGGGTGAGATGCCACCACTATATATGAGTGAGGTGTGCTAGGGTTTTTGGGTATCTCTACGCCCAGGCCTATGTTTGATGTAGTTTTTATGTTTGGTTTGGGTATCTCTAGCCCACCACCTCGCCCAAAACAAATGAAAATATAAGAAAACACACTCTATTATAAATGATGTAGATTTAATGGTGTGTTACTAATATTAAATAAACACGTTAATTAATACTGAAATAATAATTCAATCTTCAACTTTCATATCATTTAGTTTATAAAATTTTGTCTACACATTAATCTCCCTAGCATTACCCATAATATAAATGGTCGCTCAGCAATATAATTTAGTAGTATTTTTCTTCACTTGTATTTGAAATGTCTTAAGTTTTTATCTCGTACATGATGAGTTCGAAAGAAAAAGCCCACTTGGAGGCCTTTTTCTTGGTACTGCGTCAAAATCAATTATATGTGAAATTGTTCAAATGTGTCTTTAGGCAGTCATCTATCAATTATTTGGGGCACACAATCTCAGTTGCTGGTGTGGCTACGGATGGCTCCAAAATTCAATCTATTTCCAGTTGGCTGTCACTTGCTACTATTAAGGAATTGCATGGATTCTTAGGATTGGCAAGTTACTGCATGAAATTTGTGAAGGATTTTGAGTCAATTTGCTCGCCCATTGAATCACTTTCTCTAAAAGATAACTTCACACGAGGCGAAATATGCTTTCCAAACTCTCAAATGCACTCGGACGATTACTGTTCACTAAGACAATAATTGTCAACAGCCCAATAACTTTAAAACCTTCTCCTCTCCTCTCTCTCTCTCTCTCTCTCTCTCTCTCTCTCTCTCTCTCTCTTTAAAACAAAAAAACCATCTCCAAACCATTGGGCTAAAATAAGTCCTGGGGAGAGAATATATATTTGGGTTAGATTCTCCCCAGAAATTAAGCCTAGCTTCAATTATTCTGAACCCACCAAACTATCATATTTCAATCCTTTTGTTGTTTTTTACTTATAATTCAACCGTTGTGATCAAATGAAATCAACTCTAACGGTAAAAAGAAAGAAAAAAAAAAGATTTGATGGCCCAAAATTAAATAAAACGTCTAAAATAATTTAAATTAAATTCACTTAAAACTTTATAAATACCTATGTATTTGTATGCTTTTTAATTACTTATCAGAATTTAAATATTTTTAGATTAAAATGTCCATAAAAATAAATTAGGATAATCTACATAAAATTTATTTTCAAAACATTTACCAAAAAAAAAAAAAAAAGAAGGCCAAAATTGTTGTAGGCATAATTTACTAAACGATTATGGAGGCCATAGAGAGGGGTGCGGCAATAGTAGAGAGAAAGAGAGAGATGTGTAATTGTGAGGTGTGTTCTATTCCACCCGATTGTGCCTTTATTTATAGTGGTAGGGAAGGTTAATTCCTTACCCTTTTAGGATTACAACTCTAATAGGATAATATCTAGTCTAAAAGATATGGTAGAATCCCAGAAGGATATCCTAGATATGTTAGGATTTACACAATCACATTCCTAATCTAATAGAACTGCAACACTCCTCCTTAAGTGTGTAAATACTTAAACAAATGGGGCATCTGGTCTTCAGTGATGAAGTAAGTACAATAGATGAAGTCATCGGCACAATGAGCGAATGCAAGTCTCAAATCAACTGAAGAATGCATAAAAGGTAAAACTCACAAAACCTTGCTATGGTAAAACCCATAGACTAAGGATAAAAGTGAGAAGTTGCATTATGTCAAAACTATACGTCTTCTGGATGCAAGCAGAAGAGCTCACAAGGGTATGATTAGCCCAGGATGGGTGCCTTGTTAAAACCAAGTTAGGTAGCAAAAACCCAGTGGGAAAAATGCTCTAATCGTAGGGCAAAAGAGTACATTAAGATCAAGTGAGCATACTTATGGATACTTCCCTTGAGTTTGACAGAACTTTCAAATGAGAACTACAAGCATTGCATATGAATAGTTAGGCATACCAATTCCTCGAACAAGCTTCTAAAAGGTTAACTTTGGCAATGACGTCGTGTAGAGGTCGACAAGGTTGTCAAGAATCGGTTTGCATGACTTCAATATCATGATGCTTTGTTAATGTAAATGTAAACGCAATATGTCTTGGTGTTGATTTTGTTGATATATCATGTCTTGGTCAGGTGGATACATACGACATAGTTTTCATGAATCGTCGTTAGAACTCAACGATAGATGAAAAACAACAATTACTTTGAATATACTCAACAAGAACTCCTAGCCATGTCTCATGTGTGGTGTAGTGAAGTGATGTAAGTCTTGGAATGATTCGAAGATTTCACAACTAAGGTCATATCGTGGACCTCCAAGATATTGCAATATCCCTTAACGGTAAAGACATAACCATTCCAGGATTTTGCATTTGCTGGTTTGATAAGTAACCAGCGTCAACATAATAAACAAGGCAAGCGTCATTCCAAGGATCAAGGGGTCGGAATCGCTCGAGATGTGTTGGGATTTGCCCAAATTCGTAGTACCTTCAGGGTACGTCTTTAATACAAACTAAATGGTTGCATGTAGGCGCGGTGCTGCATCTTTACTAATAGATCAACAGCGAAAGAGATGTCATATCTCATATAATGAGCTAAGTACAACGAAGCGCAAAGTTGAACTTAGATATGGAACTTCGGATTCCATAACCTCTTCAAGGGTCTCATTTGCATATAACGTATGGACAATCATAGGTATACTCAAAGGTAACACCTTCGGGGTGTAGTTCGACTGGTAGACCAAAGTACCGTCAGAACAACACTTGAAGTTCAAGTCAAGGTGTAAACGAGTTTTCCCAAGATCCTTCATCTCAAATTCCATCTTCAGGTGCGAGGTAATTTTCTCAAGCTCTTCTAGAGTCTTAGTGAGATTCATGTCAACAATATAAACTGTAACTCTAGCAATTTGGAATAAGACTTTATAGTTTAACATGTAAGGGCATAATTCATATCCCTAACTGATCAAATAATCACTTAGACGGGTATACCACATTTGCCAGATTGCTTCAATCCTTAAGTGAACACTTCAAACAAGTTGAGAGGGTGTTCCTTGGTTTGGAACTATTTGAACCAGTCCATGTAATTCTTCTGGAACTTACATGTAAATTTCCCTATCAATATCCCTATAGAGAAAACACTAAGCACATTTCATAATGCTGTTATCAATCATAGGACGTTTGAGATAAACCTTGCGTCGTAAGGTGTGCATCATATCACACTATTTCATTCATCTCATAATGCTTCCTTTCCCACTTATAACACAACAGGGTTACCTTGGGCAATGTAAGAACGATAGGTCCAAAACACACTTTGGTAAGGAATTTGACCTGAATTGTAATTTCAGTTGTCCAATCAATTCTACGTTGTCACTTAATCAACGGAACATGGTTCAATATTGTGGATGTAAATTTCTGCCCTCTCCTTCTTGGACGAAAATGCACCTGCAAAATAATTAACACCTAAGATCAAGGCCAAGAACCTCACGCGCCCACGATGAATAGGGGGCTTTGGCCGAAGAATCTTCAATGCCAAAGTTAGAATTAGAGAGAGAAAATGTTTAGAGAATTTTAGAAGAGAATTGGACTTAGGTTTTTGGAGAAATGAAGGGCTATATATAGGGGTGTGGCCGGCCCTATTTGGAGAAGTAGGGACCGGCCATTTATGGTGGAAATTGGCTCTAATTGCGAGATATTATGTCAAATCATATCTTGCAATCAATTAAGAAATTAATCAATTAATTAGGAAATTAATCAATTAATTTTGGTAATTAATCTCAATTTGAAAAGAATAATTGGGAGTTACCTTGTGGGTGTGGATTTGATGAAGTGTGATGATAGGGTTTAAAAGAATACCATTTTGATCACTTTTGACCTCGATTGAGTTGTTATTAACTGTTGCATGAGCGTGGGAGTCCCGGTGTGACTTAAGGGTAATTTTGTCTTTTTCACCCAAAAGTTTGCGTGTCGCCTCCATATTTTTCTTGATTATTTTTTGTTCTGCAGATATCGTTGCTTTTCATTTGTGTCAGTAGCTACTGTATAAGTGAAAAGATCATTGATGGTAATCTCATTTCAATTCCATTAACTCATCCAAGCTAGTATACTGGACCAAGAACTTCAACTCTCAGGAGTAATCCGGATTAATCTCATGAGATGGAAATGATTTGAGACAGTGATTAGTATGGATTCATTGTTGTGCCATGACCTTCTTTTTCTAGGGAAGTGAATCCTATGAACTAAGTGATCTGTCGTGCTCTAGGCCAAGATAGATTGATTAGCTATCTGCCAATGTACCGAACCGTCTAATAGGGGCGGCACACCTTTGGAGGATGTTGACTTGACGTCCGTTAAGTATGTCTATCCTTGCAGGCAAGTTTGTAGCTGGTATATGATCTTGTCACTTTAGCTAGATCAGAGGAATGCGTTTGGAGCCACATTCTGAATGCTAGAATACATCGCACTTGCTTATCACACTTGTGCGGTACGGGGATCGAAATTAGACATAATGGGTAACGTCTATGCAAATTCACACCGTTCTACAGGAACATTGATGTTTTTATCTCCCTCTAACGGCAAGAAGACTATCTCATTGAAGTGGCAACCCATAAATGAGCGGTAAAGAGATTGCGTGCAAGGGCTTTAAGAGAGCTAGTGTGAAGGAGAATCATAATCGACAAAGATTCACATCCTTCGTTGAGGACCTATATTGGTACATTGCGGCGGTGCAACTTGGCACATGGAATGCACACCCAAAATGTGTAAATACGAAGCGTTAGGTTCATACCCAGTAACCAACTGTAACGTCAAATAGGTTGGGTGGCAATGGGCCTCAAGGCGGACTGACATAACTGCGTACAAGATTGCAAAGCCCTAGGCAGAAACTGAAAACTTGGTACGTTAACCAAGGTCTGGGTGATCATTCAAATTGCACTTTATGATCACGATGTGAGGCTATTTTGGGTGAACATGGGATTTCAATGTTCAATTATAAACTCAAAAGATATGCAATACTTTATTGAAAACCATCGATATAAACTTTCCGGCATTATCCAGTCTCCCGAACTTTAAGGGATAAGTAGGGTGGTGAACCCTTAAAATCCGCCAGGAGGTTTAGCAGCAATGTGTGTGAACAAACATGTGACCAGTTTGTCGATTCATCAACCAAAACCATAAGTATTTATATGGTACGCATTTTGGTTAGATTAGTCCACATATATTCCCTTGAATCCACTGTGAATAATGGTGATTTCATATCTTTGCGAGGAATGATATAAAGATCCAATTTATCAACGAGAAGGCTTGGCAAAGTGTGCTTGTAAGCATAATATCCTTACTTCGGGTAAGGAGATGTATAGCGGCATCATTGTTCGACCTAAGTGTCCCAAAAGGTCATGCCCAAGCAAGTAAACTGCTCAATCACCAGGCTCCAGGCCAGCCACATGTGGTGTGTTCCCAGTTGGGAGACAGCCCATTGGCCTCAAAGCAAAGCTTCAGGCTCATTTTTAGAGGTGGTGCAAAGTTATTTCACTCTATTTTCTTCAGTGGTTTCATTCATGATCATTGTCATCTCGAATATCCTTTAAAACTCAACAATGTTGTTTTGGAACGAGGAGAATATAAGGTCCCTAACATGGTAGTACCATTCATATAATGAGGAGCGTGCTAATGCTCTTAATCAGGTTGGATAGACCTGAAGTCGTTGTTAGATATGTGATTCAGGTGTAAAGTTAGTGTGTGTAGTATCGCATTCATCCAGACAACTAACTTTCCCACATTCCTACCTAATCACATGTTTAATTGAATTCAGTCACATGTATACAAGAAACATGATTCAACTAACTCGTATTCGATGACAATATCAATAAGATTATCCATAACTAAAAGAAACATGTTCACAAAGTAAATGGTTTACAAAGGGGATTTGGCCAACAAAGCCATCCATGTCAAAATTCTGCTCTTTTAATGGTGTTTGTTGGAGAAAAATCAATCTCACATATTGACTACGAGAATGGTACTCCTTAACAACATTGGTAAGGGCACGAATAGGTGCATAACCAATGATCTATTCCGTCAAGACGGAAGTAGATTTTGCAAGGTTAAGGTTTGAAAATGTTATCCCTTATTCTTGAAGTTTTAAGTCTTAGGTGCCAAGGATCATGCTTCGGGCATGATGCCACCCCTTACCAGGCCCTAATTCTACCATATATTGTAAAAACAAACTCGAAATTGGATTGTGAGAGGACAGACCTAGACTTAGGTTCGGTAAACTCCAACCGAAGCTGGAAGGGTCTGTTTGGTAAGCCTCTGTCGAAGCAAAGCGTACCGTTCGGTGCATCTTTGCCAAAGCAGAGCATGTCCTTCGGTGCATCCTTGCCGAAGCAAGGCACCATTATTTGATAGGCTTTGATCGAACTGGGTTAAGCCATTCGGTAAACTCCAGTCGAACTGGTTTATACCATTCAGTAGACTCTAGCCGAAGCTGGGTTTATACAGTTTTTCTTTCATGTTTGCGGTAGTAATCAGACCCGAGAATTTGATAAACTTCCACTTTCAACATTGTTGCTTCAGGAGTGAGTTAGAAACAAGGAAGGACGAGACAAGTATTCTCCAGTCAAAATTCGATCGGATTTATAAACTTCAAAATTGTACTCATTTATGAACGTAATCATG
The DNA here is from genome assembly GCF_963583255.1 of Pyrus communis. Classification (NCBI taxonomy): domain Eukaryota; kingdom Viridiplantae; phylum Streptophyta; class Magnoliopsida; order Rosales; family Rosaceae; genus Pyrus; species Pyrus communis. The sequence goes on from NC_084818.1 coordinate 14,667,973, forward strand.
GTGTGCTTCAGGCAATGTTTTTCATGATTAGACAGTCCGTAGGAGCAAGCCAAAGAGCCATGGAATCCTCGTTCAGGAGGTATTTCCGTTTGTAATGCTTCGGCATAAGTCTTCGAGTGAAGATCATAGCGGAGGCTTATGCAGCTTTTCCATGCCATTGTTGGCTGCAATGGTTTCTCAGCTTTTTGATAGTCAAGTGGAGATTCACATCTTGTGACCCACGTAAAGTGGTTTTTATTAGAAACTTCCAAATAAGGGAAATCGAACTTGTGACAGTTCGACAATCTACTGAATTGGAGGGAACAAGATTGTGATTGGTGTTATGGGAAATAAAACATCCATAAGCATCAAAGTTAGAACATTCGGGTTCTAAGACCTGGTTTAAATGAAAAATGTCGGGTTTTTATGGGTGTATTGTTTTAAGAAAACTTTGGGTTTCAAAGGCACTAAATTTGAAACTACATGTTCAATTTAGTTTATGAACGGTTAGTTCATAAAAAAGAGGTTCCTGCAAGAACACAGAATGCAATATGCTGATTTAAGTGTAGTGGATTTGAGTTGCTTCAGGAACTCAAGTGTGAACCCTTCAGGACTACGAAATGATGTCAGCGATTCAAAGAAGAAAAATAAATTATTGAATCGTTAATGTCCAAAAGTGATATTTAGGTCAATAATTTTGGATTTCTTGTCAGATTAATGGATTGCTGGTCACTTTTAATAAACTCAATAAATCGGGACCATACAAGGTCGATCGTGGAAGCAAAATAATGACATTCAGGTCTTATTAGCTTCAATTAGCGATGGGCCAAGTGACAAGTGAATTATAGCTTAATTAGCATTAACCAAAAACATCCCAAAAATATTTAGATATGGTTATGAAGCGGGAATGCAAAAAATTGGCATTAGGTTCGAAAAAATCGTAGCGCAACTCGGTGGGCTGGTTGTCGTGTGCAAGGAAAGGCCCTAAAGGCCTATTGGGCCTCGAGTTTGGCTGCAGGCCACAAGCCAAGGAACTGGGTAGCCCAGTAGCAAACTGCTGGCGTTTTTGGGCCAAATGGTGCATGGGAGCAAGCACAGCCGAAGCTGGCTTGTGGGTCAGCACACGCAAGGTCCAGTCGAAGCTGGGCCTGGGTCTTTGAACTGTGGGATAAGCCCAGCTTATAGAGCTGGCTGTGGTACATTTGGGTCGGGCCGGTAGCAAGCCCAACAAGCCAAAGGCTTGTGGGTTATGGGCTCGAGTTGGACCATAGGTTATCCAACCTAGGCTGAAGCTTGGTTGGTTTCCAATAGGGCAGCGAGCCCAAAGGGTTGTGTGCCTTGTCCAAGTGTCAATACAACACCGTTTCCCCACATAGTTGGGCTTCAGGCTAGCGTGGTGGTCCAGCATGGTGTCATGGTGGTGCGGTGGTTCAGCATGCTTTTCCTCATCTTTTAATTACCTTGCATCATTCTCATGGTCCTACATATTAAGATTAGTATAATATAGGTCAAAATTAAACAAGTTAGATATAATTATTATAGAAAAACACTAATCGGATAAATCACTAGAGAAAAACACTGGCCGACTATATATAATCAAAGCTCATTAAACATGGACTTTTGAACAACTATCACTTACAATTTCAGCTCCATATCTTTCATTCATGTGCTCCGTGAAGCTAAATATTGTGGATGCTTTAGATCATATGGGGCAATTGTTTACGGATAATCAATTATGGTTAAAATCTCTTCCTCCTCAAGCAAAGTCGGCTTGATTATGGAACTTCACATGACCTTTTTATCTTAGGTGATTTCTCTTTGTCAATTTTTATTTTCATCTAATAAAAATTAGCAAAGATGAATTTGAACACATTATTGCTAACCCATTGTGAGGCTTAGCCCACTCCCTTACCATTTTTTTTTTTTTTTTTGAGAAAAGATGACGGTGTATTACTGATAGACAGAGGCAAAAACCAAAGTCCAAATTACAAAACAATCTAAAATCCAAGAAAATAAAGAGTACCTCCCAGCATCATTACATACATTCCTCAACAACGAGGTCCAAATTAAACGAAATGGGAGAAGTTAGCCATTCACAATCACTTCCGTTAGATAGACTATAGCGAGCCAATCGGTGTACAACGCAGTTGGTTTGGCGACGAACATGGGTACAAAGATCATTAATGATTGTAGGAAAAAGGACCTTCATATCCTTAATTATGTGACCAATCGAAGATAAGTTGGTAGAAGAACTTCTTAAAGCCTTAAAGGTCTAAAGAGAATCACCCTCAATTAACAGATTATCAAAAACCTAGACATCGCCTAAACCACTCATGCCCTTGCTGCAAGTGCTTCCGCATGTAAAGAAGATGAAACATTAGAGAAATTTGTAAGAAAACAGCCACAAAGTTTCCCAATTCATCACAAACAATGGTGCCCACCCACCAACACCTTTATCCATGTTCTATGCTTCGTCAAAGTTAAGTTTTAGGCGACCAGATAAGGGGGGCAACCCATTTGATAGCGTGCGAAGCCGAAATGTCTAGAGAGTCACACTTACCATTCCCAAGCATTGTATTTCTGCAATTCCAAATTCCCCAGCTAGTGACCATCATTAATTCGAATTTTGTCGAAGGAAGGGAGGTCACCAGGTTAGATGCCCATTCAGAAAATGAGGGATAGCCAGCTAGCTGCGGTAAGTATCCTAGGGAGGACAAAAGCTAAACAGCGTGCAAAGTGACAATCGCAGATGATGTGGGAAGTAGACTTGCCATGGGAATTGCATAATGGGCATAATAGATCATTTGCGATATGCTTGGAGGCAAGATTACATTTAGTAAGCACGATGTTCCTACACATTCTCCAAAAGAAAACTCGAACCTTGCGGGGAACATTTGCTTTCCATAGGGCAGTCCACATGAGCAATAGACTTGCTGTAGAAAAAGAGCTAGAGGGGTGAATTGAAGTAGCGATAGTCCACTCAATCGCTATATGGTAGGCAGATTTAATGGAAAATTTTCCACATTGCTCGTGGTGCCAAATTAAGCGGTCATCCAAGTTGCAAATGTTTAGTGGAATGCCTTAGATCAAATTAGCTTCTTCTGCAGAGAAAAGATAAGAAAGAAAATTAGATTTCCACGAGTGCGAGCTACGGTCAATGAGGTTTGCCACCCAATAGATGGTGCAAAGATCCAGCTTAAAAGATATCAGACGGAGAAAATGTGGAAGGGGAACCCAGGAATCCGCCCAGATGCGCATTGATGCCCTAATCCCAATCAACCATCTAGCATCATGATTAATAGTTCCATGGGTAGCACAGATAATGCGCCAGATAAAAGAGCAATTGGGTTTGATCACCGCATCCTTGAACTGACACGCGAGGAAGTATTTGGCTTTGAGGATTTGGGCCACCAAAGTATACAGCTTAGAGATCAACCTCCATGCCTGTTTTGCTAGCAAAGCCAAATTGAAGGCATAAAAATTTTGCAAGCCCAAACCACCTTTGGACTTAGGATGATAGAGTCTCTCCTACAAGAGCCAATGAATTTTGTTATCTCTATCAGTGTCGTCCACTAGAAGGTTGCAATTAGGTGGTTTAAATCGTCATAGAAGTACTTGGGGAGTAGGAAGGAACTCATAAGGCAGAGAGGAATAGCTTGGGCCACTGATTTGATGAGAAGTTCCTTGCCCGCCGAACTTAATAGCTTACATTTCCACCCTTGTAGATGTTTCCACAACCTTTCCTTAATATATCCAAAGCACACACTCTGATTTTGACCAACAACGGTAGGTAGTGCCAAGTAACATTCATGTTTTGAGACCCCTAGCACAAAAGCCATTCGAGCTTTGTCTAGCCCCTTCACATTTCAGTTGAAGCAGATCTTACTCTTAGGAAGGTTAATCTTTTGGCACAAAGCAAGTTCAAAGGCCTGTAAGATACGTGAGATTTGGTTACAAGTTTGAACCGAAGCACAAGAGAAGATAAAGCAGTTGTCCGCAAATAAAAGGTGATATACAGATGGCACACCATTCTTGATTGAAACACCCTGAATCAGACCAGCCTATTCTCTGTCTGCAAGCAAAGTTGAGAAGCCTTCAGCGCATATGAGAAAGAGGTAAGGGGATAGTAGGTCACCCTGTCGAAGACACCTCGAAGGCAACAATTATTCCCTAGGGGCCCATTTACCAAGAAGGAGAAAGAGACTGATGACACCATTGTCATAATCAGATTGACCCATGCATAAGGAAAGCCGAGCTTCAACATAACATGCTGCAAATTACGGTCATATGCTTTGCTCATATCAAGTTTGAGTGAGAGCAAGCTTGTTTGCCCCTCCTACGATTGAAAAGGAAGTTGGCAATCTCTGAGGCAATAATGGAGTTGTCCGAAATATTACGACCAAGAACAAACATTGACTGTTGTGGAGAGATAATTCTCAGGAGAATAAACTTCATTCAGTTAGCAATAACCTTGGAGATAATCTTGTAAATAACATTACAAAGACTAATCGAACGAAGTTGAGTCATGTCCTTAACATTCTTCACCTTTGGGATTAAGCAGACATGCGTGAAATTGATCTGCTTCAGGAATTTTCAAGAGGAAAGGAAAGACAGAAATTCACCAACTACCTCCGAGCCAACAATTTCCCAATACTTCTGGGAAAAAAAAAAAATGGAGGGGGGAAGGAGGCCATTCAGACCCGGTGCAGTGCTGGTCTTCATGTCGGAAACAACCGCCTTAATTTCTCAGAGAAGTCAAGATTTAGAAAAGTACACATCTCATAGTTCAGTTTTGGTTGAATAGCCTCAATCACCTCCTCATCACCCCAATTGTATTCCGAAGTGAAGAGGTCCTTAGAGTAGTTCAGGACAACCGACTCGAAGTGTAGATAATATCGTTTGTTCAAAAAAAAAAAAAAATCAGCAATTGTATTAGATTGGTGTAAGGAGTATGTGAAATTTTTTTTGTTTTTGTTTTCTTTTAATGTGATTGTTACAGTGCCACGTTTTTACATCTCCGAATATGGACTGACGTGCGCATGTTGGATAGGAACCAAACGAAAGCAACAGAAACCTGTAACGAAAGGCCGTTGGATAGGAACCAAACGAAAGCAACAGAAACCTGTAACGAAAGGCCATTGGGCTTTTTGTGGATTGAAAATACAACGACCTGGCCTCCCGGCCCAAGCCAGCCATCGCCGAAATTGACCTTTTTCCAGATCCAAATTTGTTCCCACGTTCTATCCTGTTCCCATAATTATGGTCCAATCGGATAACCACAAACCACTCCTACGCCCAAGACAACGCTACTCGCTACACCCGTCGTCCAAACGACGATGTTTGGTGTCCCAAACGATCCCCATGAGCGAGTATGAAACAATTTCATACTCTCAGTCGTAGGCCAAGCCCCAGCAGTAAACGTACCTTTTTCGACCAAAGTTGTTCAAAATCAAACGAATCTCAACCCCTCTCGCTCTCCGGTCGCACTCACCTCTTCCTCCTCTCTCCAACTCTATCACTCCTCAGCTCCTCCAATGGCTTCCGCCGTCCCAGAAAACCTCAGCCGCGAGCAGTACGTGTACCTGGCGAAGCTCGCCGAGCAGGCCGAGCGCTACGAGGAGATGGTGAGCTTCATGGAGAAGCTCGTGGTGAGCTCCACCGCCGCCGGGACCGAGCTGACGGTGGAAGAGCGCAATCTGCTCAGCGTCGCCTACAAGAATGTCATCGGCTCGCTCCGCGCGGCCTGGCGCATAATCTCGTCGATCGAGCAGAAGGAGGAAAGCCGTCGCAACGAGGAGCACGTGGCGCTCGTCAAGCAGTACAGATCCAAGGTGGAGACTGAGCTCTCCGCCATCTGCGCTGGAATCCTGGAGCTCCTGCAATCGCACCTTGTTCCTTCGGCGACCACAGGAGAGTCCAAGGTCTTCTACTTGAAGATGAAGGGCGATTATCATCGATACCTCGCCGAGTTCAAAAATGGCGACGAGAGGAAGACTGCCGCCGAGGACACCATGGTTGCATACAAGGCTGCTCAGGTACTTGATTTAGCTTTCTCTGTTTTCGCGTTTTCGAAATTCAGTTAATTATCATTTTAATTTTGCTTAATTAGATTCGATTCGATTCAATTTGATTTGTAATTTTGTATTTAAGGATATTGCGGCGAGTGATTTGGCGCCCACGCATCCAATAAGGTTGGGGCTGGCGCTCAACTTTTCGGTGTTTTACTACGAGATCCTCAACTCCTCGGAGAAAGCTTGTAGCATGGCTAAACAGGTTTGGACTGGTTGCGAAATTCTTCATTTTATTGATTTAAGAACTTGTAATTCTTTGTTTGTTTTTCATTTTGTAATACTTGATCATATATGGATGAAAGAGGAAACACTGAGGATGTTGAATTCGAGAATGCGCGTGAAAAAAGTCAATTGCTTTTACCTGTCTAGTTATTTGTTTGTTTGGAATTAAGGCACCTTCGTATGCATGGAGTCGAATAAGTATTGGAAGATGTAAGCTAAAATAGTTTTGTGTACAGTAAGAGTCTTTCAGTTATTCTGAGGAAACAATTTAGGTAGTTGTATTTTGCTCCATGAGTGCTACAACTGTATGCTTTTCTGGACAGAGGTCACCAGGCATTATCATCGTAAAACCATTACTTCTTTCCGTATTTTGGATCTTAGCCGCCAAATTTTTACATTTTTATTTAAAAAGGAGAAGGATGTTTCTTTTGATTGGATAAATCTTTAGCAGTGGTTTATAACGCTCCAACCTCTCCTCCTCCATGCCCTTGAATTTCAAAAATTTTGTCAATCTTTTTGTTTTCCACATCCCCATATTTCGGCAACAATCAATTATTTTATTTTATCCTTTTTCTTTCCGGCTATTTTTGGGCTGGGAGACCACCATGATATTTTCTTTTTGATTTGATATAATTGAATATGAATAACCTATCACCAACATCTCCCAAATTTCCTCTACGTTGCCAGTTTATCACGCATCAGTCTGAAATAAGCACAAACACCAGTACGAATGAAATGGAGGAGTTTCGAACCGCTCCCACCACTTAGTTACTCTTTGAACACCTCTCTCAACCGTCCTCATGCGCATTTGTGTCATTTATGTTAAGTGTATTTGTTGTCAAAGAAATAGGCTAGCTGATGAGTATGCTAGCTGACCAATTTGTGGCTTGCGACACATAAATGATTGTTAATCTAGACACATATTCTTTTGTACTTATAAACTGCTATCCGCATGCATATTACCACAAAAGTCTTATAAATTGTTATTGTGGTGTATTTGATCAAATTTCAATAATCGGTAAACATTTTCTGAGGGTACTTGTCCGCACGCCATTGTATTCACTTGAACTCACTATACAATTTAGTTCCTCCTATTTTTTTGTCCATACAGTTTCATTGAAAGTTTCCATTTTGTTCTAACAATTTCCATTGTTTCTCTTGAATTCTTATTGGTATCTATAATCGACGTCTCCAATGAAAGTTGCATGTTTTGGACCTTCGATATTTTCGTTGGGGACAAGGTCTTAAATATTTTAATGGCAAAATAAATTTTTTTTTAAGACCTTCTCCTCGTCAGTATTTGGGGATTCTGGCATGTATTGGGTGGAAAGACATATTGCATTACATCACACATGCTTGGATAAGGCACCATAAATTAGCATTTATAATTTGGTATAAATTAACTCAACTTCTTGTGAGAAGCAGTATGACATTAGCGCATCAAGACAGGCTACGATTTGGTTGTGATTCTTTATAGTATCTTCAGCAATTGCTGCCTTCAACATAGTATGATTATTACTTTGGTGACGTGAAAAGTACGTCTTTGTATGCTATACGCTAATGGTAGTTTTGGTAGAGCTAGTGGCAGGAAAGAACTTTGACTATCTTGTTCCAAGGGGTGTCTGATTAAATTTATTCATCAAGAGAATTTCTCTTTTCCCCTTGGGTTTCTTTTGCTTGCATTTTCAGATAGATGGTTGGGAATTATGTGTCCATACGTGGGAAGAAGGGAAAATGTTAACTAGGGGAACTATAACGAGACCAACCAGCTAGGAAAGAAGCTAAGCTTGGCACCAGTTAGCAAGACAAACCAAAAGCAGGAGACAGAGATTGAATTGACTAGGAATAGAATAATTATGCAGCAATATCACTTTTCCTCAATACCCTATGTGTGCTCTTCTATGTGACATACATGCAAAACATAATTTATCGCATGGACTTTACAGTATGTCAATATGGTAAATGCTTTGCGGTGTTCCTAAACATTAGAAATTGGAATTCTGCATCCTTATGTCTGAGTGCGAGGGGGTTTCATCTCAGTTGAGGTATATTCTAGTTATAAGAAAGCAAAAGAGTCAAAGAGCTAATTAATAGTTTTAGAACTTTAGAGTGTAAGTACAAGAGCTAAGCCAAGTACATGTTGGCATCAACTAAAAGACAACTTAGGAGGCTACCCAATAATTCCCCCCAAACTATAATGGTCTAGAGAGTGAGTTTAGAATGTAAAAGTGCCTAAAGGTGCTTATGAAGCCCTTAGGTCGGAGCAACAAGGCCAACCCAATGACCGCCACAGAGTGCATGCTTGCACATGAAATGATAATCAAGTTCAATGGGCTTGGTCCGAGTTTGGAAAACAGGACCTGGAACCATCTTCCCGGCATTGAGATTGTCAAACTGGAGCTAATGAGAAGGTTGGAAATCCAAACAATCCCGGCACAAGTTTGGAAGTGAGTAGTGCACTTGAACAAGAGACGGTAGGCTCTTTTTTGGCACTACAGATAATCAGGTTGGAATCCAAAAAAACATAGAAACCAGAAGTTGCAAACTGAGACAACCAAGCCCAATGAACATTAGAGAAAAAGGCTAATAGTACATCCAAAGTTGCTTGAGACATTGTAGAATGTGGCTTTAGCCACGAGATGTGGGATCCATACACTCACAGATTGGGCAGCATGATGAACTGCATACTAGGATGATGAACAAGCATAGATTTTGTTTGTTAAACTCTCTAATACTGTTTTAAAGTTTTGATTTGTTTTTAGTTACTTGTATTCATTTCAATTAGGTTGCATATACTAGTTATAGGAATGTGTAATGGCCGAATTAATAGTTAGATGGAAAAATACAGATTAATTAAAAATTACAGGAAAGTGTAAAGATGTACTTTATAATAAACTAAAGCCGAAATGCATTTTTGGCATTTACGCTGAGAAGGCTGCACCTCGTTTTTTGTTTTGTCATTTGTACTTTGGTAACTCTTTATACTGGAGGGTGATTCAACATATCAGCTCTGAATAACATGAAAATCTGTATATTTTTTAAAATACCTTTTATTATATGCAGGCTTTTGAGGAAGCTATTGCTGAACTTGATACACTGGGAGAGGAATCGTACAAGGATAGCACTTTGATTATGCAACTGCTGAGGGACAACCTCACTCTCTGGACTTCAGATTTGCAGGTCAGTGCTACTTTTAGATGAAATATTAAGCAACTTCAGCGCGATTTGTGTGGAGGGGGATGCGCACAACGAACATTATTTTTCTGTAGCACTTAATAATTTGGCCTATAACTTTATTGTTGAATGAAAAATTGTTAAGAAGAAGAAGGTAGAGCATCATCAGATTATGTTAAATCTCTCTTGAAACCGCAAAATCAAATGTAGAATATCATGATATAAGGTTTGAATTTTGATGCATAAAGTACAATGTAAATATGTTTTTAACGTGCTATTTAAATAAGAACTAAAAAAAGGTTTGCTTCCAATGCAAGCATGCTGTCCTTTAGTTTGCGATTTTAGTAATCGGGTGTGATACAAACCCAGCGATCTTAAGGTTTTGTTCTAGCTTTCCAAGCCTGAAATATTTATTTGATTCTTAGTGTATGTTGATAGTTCCGTTTTTTTTCTTTCTAAATATAATTTTGTTGGGATTCAAGCAGGAGCAGATGGACGAGGCTTAAGCACGGGATTGTTATGCTCCTTGAGGGAGGTGGGCTTGAATGTCATAAATATTCTGTAATCTGCAGACAACTCTATTTACATTGATGTCCTTATGTGCATACCATGTGCTCATGTTGACCTGTTTCCTTCTAATTTGTTTGGCTTGGTAATGAGAGTAGTATATGATGATTCCTGGTACCTTTATTTTTGGCTTGATTAATGATTCCTGGTATTTTTGTGCTCAGATTTTTCGTATATGGTCCTTTGAAATCTGTCACTTTTTATAATTCTCTGAAATCCAAATTGACGACACCCCCTTAGTTGCCTCATTTCGAAGGTGTAAAGTCGTGTCAACCTTGTATTTTTTGCCCTTTGCCCCCTCTTTCGTGGAGCCTGAAAATGCTTCTCATCAACCTGATGAAGCTGCTTGTTGGATTCAATTTAGGATGTTTTTCATTTAAGAAATGGGTTTGTGTGCTGAGGAGAGTTTAGTCATCTCCTAATTTGTTGCTAATCATTTCATTTCAACAATATTTACTTGCCACTTGGTATTACGGTTTAAGTTTGTGTGGGAGGTGGTTGTTTGGATCTCCCTAGTTCGAGACACTAATTTTTAATGACCAACACGTGGGTTAGCCTAAAATTCTACCCTCTATATATCGTTATAAACAATCTGAATATTTATCTTAGGCGAAGTAGGAGAAACTCCTGGGTGTGGAATTCCCGGCCGTGTTGCTGCCCAAGTTCGTGCACAAAGGTATCGTTTGGTATGTGGGACGGGACGGAATAGAGTGGGACAAGGCGTTTCGTTCCACGTTTGGTGCGCCTAAAACGGGTGGAATGAGCTGTTCCACGGGACGAGTTTTGAGTGAATTTTCGTTCCACCTCACCCCCATGGAACGACTCGTTCCACATCCGTGGAACACAAAATTATAATCTCTCCGTCTCCTTCTTCTTCCTCCTTGTTTCCATCCGAGGGCATCTTTGCTCCAGCTCTGTTCTGTTCTGTCTTGTCTCGTTCTGTCCCATTCCGTTCCGTTCCGTCTTGTCTGCATACCAAACGATACCAAAACACCATCCTGTCGCATCCCCTTGTGTCCGGTGATCTATATGCGACCCGAATATTTTCTCGCTAAGTTGTCGGAAATTTAACTATGCTCAGGTGTACCGTGTACCTCAAAAAATCTGTGATTTGCAAATACCAAAGTATCTTCTTATGACTGATGAATCTTTGTGGAATTGTAAGCAGCTCAAACATGATGAATCTTTGTAGGAATTGTTAGACTCTAATTTAGGATCGCATATTCAATCATTCAAATTCACGACAACGTCTTTTTTTTTTTTTTTTTTTTTTTTTTTTTGTCTTTTTTTTTTTTTTTAATGCAATGATAAGTTACACTAAGGATTTTGTTTGCTGTTGGTGCCCATTTTAGTCCTCACATTTGTGGATTTCACGTATGCGGTGGTGGGTCGGATTGTTCGAGAGTCATGTTTGACTCATCCTTTGATAGCTTCAAGGTGACGCGTGTTGCTAGTTCCGGTAGGATGCTACAATAACATCTTCTACAGATCTCTGTTGAGGCTTTGGTCTCCTCTTTTATTCACCGGTTTCTGGCGGCGGCTGCAAGAAGATTGAAGAAGTTGCAAGGATTTCTTTGTCATCTACTTTTCCTGTTATGGGTTCCAATTTCGGCTTTGGGCCCAAACTTCTGTTTACATGGAAGGTCTTTTGTTTTGTTTTGTGCTTTTTTTTTTTTTTTTAAATTTTTGGGCCTTTGTAATCTTGCTTTGTTGGTAAAGTAATTATCCTTGACCCAAAAAAAAAAAAAAAAAAAAAAAAAAAATGAAAAAGGAGAAGAAATTTGAGGTAAGTCACACAATATGTCTATCATAATAATTTGGTATTAAATTTGTAATTTATAAGATTTGAATCTAAGACCTTGTTGAAAAATATCTATCATTAGACCGTAGTACTAATTGGTGTAGCAACATGTACTCAAAAACAAAAATGTCTGCATAAACATATGAGAGAGTCTTCTTTACTTTTTCATTCAACAAGAATTGCCGATGAAATTTCTAAACTCAAGAATCCCAATAAGTGGAGACTAAGTCAACTTAGGAATTTTGAAAGGATTTTAATAGATTTTGTGAAATAATGAATTTCATAGGATTATGAGACTTCTACAAAATTTATATGGATTTTGGAAGATTTGAGAAGATTCATATAACAAATTTCTACAAATTTTGATAAATTTTACAGCGTTGAATCTTAACCGTCAAATAAATCAAATAATAATAAATGTATCTAGGTCATAAATAAAAAGCCAAGATTATCGCATAAACCTAACTACTCAAAACCCCTTTCCAATCCTATTTCCTCCCCACTTTATTCTTCTCTCTTTTCCGTTCCAATTAACCTCTCTCCTCCAATCCTTTGTTTTTTGTCAATATTCCTCTAATCTTGTTTTCCGCGACTCTCTCTTACTCCTCTTCCTTCACAACCCAATTCCGATTCCCCTTCGCTGCCATGAAGAAAAAATTGCACAAAATTGCAAAAAGAATTGTAGAAAAATTGCAGAGATGAAATAGAAAAATTGCAGAGACAAAGAAAAAATTGCAGAGATGAAGAAAGAAGATGAAGTGTGAGAGGAAGAGGGAGAGGTTCTTAGATCTGAAACCCTCAGAAGATAAAGTGTGAGAGGAAAGGGGAGAGGTTCTTGGATTTGAAATCCTAAGGTGTAAGGTAGGATTCTATTTAGTCTTAGTTATATATACTTCTTGTTCTCAAATCCTACAAAATCTACGACTTAATGAAATCCTACAAAATCTTTAATTTTTCAATACACTAAATTTGGATAGACTTTAAAAATTACTATTAAAATCTCGATTGACTACATCCAGATTTGCATGGATTCTAAAAATCTTTTAAAATTCTTTGGTTGACTACATTAAAATTTTAAAGTCTTTTAGGCCCCATTTGACAGCTCGGACTGTACTGACTGTTTCAGTTGGATATGATAAATAGTCATTGAATAGTACTGACTAAATTAGTCGAACGTTTGGTGCAATATCGAACTAATGACCGTATAATTTATACTGTTTTTGGTTTAACATCGGATAAAACAATTGATGATTCAAGAAAATAGGGGAAAAAAAAACAAATCTTTACTAGTATAGTGAATTTCATCCTTGGATCTGCTCTCCAGACCTTCCTGCAGCAAAACTAGCACACGAACCTAGTATGCATGATATTATGAATTCACCAAAAAGCCAAGAAGTTGGAAAAATCTCCTAACCCATTTCTTCAACTGGGTTTGAATTTGCAACATACCCAACTCAGGGCGCACAAGCAAAAAAATAACATAAAGATCAAATTTTTTTATTTTTTTTATTTTTTTTTTAGATCTGAAAACTGAAAACCCTAAAATTTTAATTAAAACACAAATTTGCAATCAATTGAAAAAAAAAATTGGAAGAAAAATAGGAGGAGGAGGGCAGAGCAGTGAGAGAAGAAGAAGAAAAATTGCAGGAGGGCGGAACAGAGAAGGAGGAGGAGGAGAAGAACTTGGAAAAAATTGCAAGAAATATTGCAGGATGGTGAAACAGAGAAGAGGAGGAGGAGAAGTTGCAGGAGGGCGAAACAGAGAAGGAGGAGGAGGAGGAGAATCTGGGAAATATTGCAGGAAAAATTGAAAGAAATATTGCAGGAGAGCGGAACAGAGGAGGAGGAGAAGTTGCTGGAGGGTGGAATAGAGAAGGAGGAGGAGGAGGAGGAGTTGCAAGCGATGCAAGATGGAGAGAGCAAACGATTCGGGACGAAGGCGATGAGGACGTAGAGAGCGAGAGAGGCGTGCTTTCTACCCGACTAAACAATACTGGGGTTTGAGCGGTATAACTAAGCGGGTATCAGCTGGATATAAGGGTGGGGCCGGATTATTTAATTCGGTGACTATTTAGTACATAGGAGCACCAAACACCTAATTTCGTATTATTAATTCTATATGGTGTGTTACACAGTGTACCAAACAAGGCCTTAAATTCTTCTCAAATATGAATACACCTCTCTCAATACCGCTACATCAAATGGCCACGGTAATAGCCTGTTCTATCTTAGTGGAGGTATTCGTCACCTTTACTTGGTTTTGTGACACCATCAAACTGCAACTTTTAAGTCCTAAAAAACTGTTTCCCCTTACTTTAAAAGACGTCGTTATATACCAATTTCCTCGTGGTTGAGATCCAACTATCTTAACAATTTTGTATTATTGAACATAACAAGAAAAAAAGAAGGCAATTCTGCATCCCTGATATTTTTAATTTTTCGTAATCTATTTATAATCAAACACGTGAACACTCGACTTGGATGACTAACGCATCGATCTCAAACTCGACAGATTTTTTCATATAAACACGGTCACGTAGTGTAACCATTCCATTAAAATTTAATAAAATACATCAGTCTTATCGCATACCGACGTAATATCAGGTGTTTCAAGTATACATGAAAATTTCTCTACAAACTCGATAAGCTCGATGGACTCTAAATGAATTGCAAGTGGAAGGGAAAGGGGACAAATCACAAACGAAAACAAAAGCAGGTCCGTTACAGAACAGAGACGTTTTATTTTTATTGCATATTCATTTGCTCTCTCTCTCTCTCTCTCTCTCTCAGCTTGACTGTTGCTCTGGATGCTTTTGATGCTGCTTGGGCTCGGCGTTTGATGAGAGAGAGAGACTCTACTCTCGAATCTCAAACACTTGACAAAAACCCTAAACATAAAAAAGGTGGTGGGGATGTTTGGACCACCACCATCTACATTTTCATGCATCTCCAGTCGAATTCAAAGTTTGGCTATTGGTAGTGTGGGTGTTGTGGAATGCACGAGGCATGAAAGGTACGAAAAATAATATATTTACATGCAACGGTAACAACGTCATGTAGTGTTATTAATTCACATATTACAATATGAACAAACGACAAATTTATATTTAAGATAATATATTATCATCAAAATTATATGTGTTATAAGATGAGCAGACTAGTAACATTATCTGACGATGTTAAAGTGATTCCAAAAAATATCTCACAAGATAGCTCTTACAAACTGTCATTGTAAGGCTGCAATAAATTAAAATTTGTGATTTGGAACATGCATGTAGTAGTAAAAGTGGTTCGAATTTGGTGTTGGAGAATTTTTGGGAGCTAACCCCAAAACAAATGAGGTGGTGGAAAGGCAAACAGTCTTAAATGAGGAGGAGAGCATCTCTAGGAGAAGAGAAAAGGGTTAGAAATTTGTGTTGCTGAAGTCCAGAAAAGTGAAAAAAGATTTAAAGATCATGTTTCTTTTAGGATTGGATCTTATTTTTCGAGTCTGCTTTTTACGAATGCAGGATTTGAGTATCCTAAGTGAAGGGGATTAGCCTTAATTTTTTTAGCATTCACTTTCGAGAACATACCAGTTAAAAGATTTGAACGTTTTCTGCTTTATCAGTTAGTGGTGGAGCTCAACTAAGTTGGAAAATTTGAATCAACTCCAACAAAATACGAGGGCGGACAATTGAATGATTGGTCTTTTGAAGTATCCAACAAACTTCAGTCAGGTTTAGAGTCATAGTCCAACAACCAAGTGTGTTATATATATTGTATGATTCTAAGAATATAAGCATGGGCAAAGCCCGATTTGTTTAATTGAGAGGGCAGCTCTCGTGATCGAAGCTATTCGAATTTGTTTCTCTCATACAAAATTCATAACTATGCATTAAATAATATTTAAAAGAGATTCAAGGTATATAGTATATCATTTTAAATTTTAGAATCAAAGTGATAGAAGAATTATTTACGAGGTTGACATGATTGTTAGAATTGGAGATAAGGGAAGCATAAAGAAGTAAAGGAGCATTTAGGAATTTGAGAGATGTTGTGAACAAAATTATTAATTAGTAATGTGATTGTGTAAATTTAAAGTAGACTTCCAATAGAATTTGGAGATGAAATTGTCATAGGTTTTGTATTACTTGTAAGATAAGATAAGTACATCATGATTAATATACTAGTCCACCAAACGAACCACGCACAAAAACTGTTGCGCTGCTTTAATGAGGATAAAGTGAAGCATTCGAATACTCTCATGGTAGTTCGAACTCTAGATGCATAGATGACGATAAAAAGGTCTTGGAATCTAAAGTTTCATGCCTTAGTGAAATTGGCGCTTTATTGTACTTGACTCAATGCATTAGATCGGAAATCTCCTTTGCTATGAATCTTTTGGTAAGATACATAACCCAAGGTGGCTAACTCCTTCATAGCCCAAGATGTTGGTTAAACTGCTATAGTTGATTGACTAGTAACTTTAGTTTTAATTAATTTTTTGGAGGTGTGATATTTACAGAATGATTTATAATATGAGCGATTCTATTGATGAGTCAATATTATATTATATATTTTACCATATTCTTAGTATAATTTGGTAATTATTTTGGTAGAATTTTGATACTTTGTTTTATATTTTCAAAATAGGACATTTGACTTCCTCTGGTGCAGAACGTGATCAAACAGACGAATTTTGGAGTGATTTAGATTGGAGGATGTTCATGTGTCTTTTGGCTTGTTTGTATCAAAATTTGGGATTTTTCTATCAAGCGGTTATTTTCTGGCGATTTATTAAAGAATAAGTGCGTGTTGCTGAAAAGTGACGTTTTTGGGCTTTGATGCACTTTTTGGAGTCCAAGATGACCTCGGATGGGTTTGTGACCTTCTGGAGAAGTGTTCAGAATAGCCCAACTTTAAATCCAATTATTTTGGGTCAGTTTTGGAGCTGTTATGGGTCCAAAACGTGGCTGTGCAGATTTTTGGATGAATTTACCAAGTCAATTTAGGATTATGTTTCCTATTTTATTTTAATTTATTAGGTTTCATTGTCTTATTCTAAGACATTTTCTGTGAGGGTTTTAATTGGGAGTAGTATAAATAAGGCTTTTTAACTATTAGTGTGGGGGAACGCAAAATTGATAGAATTTAGCAAGCTTTGGAGAATTTCAGGCGTTTTACTTACAAGATGCTTTCATTCTTTTTCTAGTTAAAGATATTTTCTTTGATTTTTATTATGAGTATGTGTAACTAATTCCTTTTGCTAGGGTTAGGCCATGAACCTTAGCATGAATATGTAATTTTACTAATTTGCTTATGAATGGATGCATGTTTGCTTTGAATTATTAATCACCACGATTAAAACTATTTATGTATTTTAATGATTGACCACCATTAGGATATTTAGACAAGTAATTTGGTGCAATTTCTATTGGAATATCACCCTGAAATTGAGGAGGGCTTCTTGTGATTAGTAATTGTAAGTTCACTTAAGGCGAACATCATGCTCTTAAGGGTTGCATGGTTTTCAAGAGGTTTTTACAAAGCTTAATGAGTCTTGCATGTTTATATTTGATCTGAACATCACGCTCTTAAGGGTTGCATGTTAGATATATGTTTTCACGTGAACATCATGAGAAAAATATGCAATAGGAAAACCTAACATTCAAAGCATGTGTATGGAAATTCATAAGTAATTAGTAGAATTGCATAAGATTGTAACGGTGACGGCTAAACCCTACTTTTTCTTTATAAATTGATTTTAATTTAAAAACGTTTTTCTTCTTTGCTGCTATTATTTCCGAACTTTCAGATTTCTTTTATTGTTAATTTAATATTTTTAAATTAAAAAATCTCAAATCTTTGATAACAATCTATTCTAATAGTTAATTAGGAGTTGATTTAATTACAAATTAGTCAAACAATGTTTGGGGACAACGACCTTGCATGAGCAATTATACTACAATTACCTTATATTCTTGCAAGTATTTTAAGTGATTTTAACCCTATTTGCACAGGTACTAAAAATCCTATCAAGAAATCGGCATCGTTGCCGATGATTGTTTTAATTAATTTGTTTTTGTCATATTCTTAATTAATTATTTTCGTTAAAAAAAAAAGTTTTAATTTTAATTTTTTTTTCTTCAGATTACTGAAAACTGTGCATGGTCAGTACCAGATCATAGTCTGCACAACTTGTTCAATTTAACCCAAAGCATGAAAGAACATTATGAAAGCACCTGTTTTTAGGCGTATTGGATAACACAGAAACAATGGCTTTTGCTATGCCCAAAGTTGGGCAACCTTGCGTTGTATATCCAGAAGATGAAGGCGATAATTTTTAGATTAGACATCACATGTTCGAAATTTTGCCTACTTTTCATGGAGAGCTCATGATGATCCTAACATGCATATTACTGAATTTCTAATGGGTTGCAAGAATATTTTGGTAAAAGGGTTTTCTGCAAAGTCTATTAAGCTTTGTCTTTTTCCCTATACTTTAAAGGACAAGGCGAAAACATGGCTTTTTACACTCCCATATGGGAGCATCACTTCCTGGGCACAATTAAACGAAAAGTTCTTAAGCAAGTTTTATTTAGCATCCAAGACTCTTGACATAAGAACTAAAATAATATCAAAATTCTACCAACATAATTACCAAATTATACTAAGAATAGGATAAAATATATAATATAATATTGACTCGTCAAATACCCCCAAACTTAGCTTTTTGATTGTCCTCAAGCAAAACAAAACTCAAAACAAAAACAAAGAACTAAGAAACTAGAAACTTAAACAAAAATTAACTAAGACAAAATTTTCACCTTCAAGTTGCAATCCATAGAAAACGTTAAAAATTAGAACATCTTTCCAAAAGTTCCAACTAATCCCACCACAGAGTCTAAGCCATTTAGAATCAATTAGAAAAGAATTCACAAACTTCCTTTGGTGTAAAGTGAACCATCATGGTTAAGGAGACTTGACTAAAACCCTTACCTCTCATCCCTTTTATTTAATCATTCATACACACACACTTATATAATCATTCTTTTTTTTTTTCTTTCTTTTTTCATATAATAATTTTTTTCCTTTTTTTTTTTTTTCCAGTAATAGTAGTGGTCGTGCAATGTCAGTTCCCTTAAGCTTTCGATCCAACCCATGTAGCGAGCTTTAGGTCAATGACTCCCAAACCACAAAGGCTTTAGGGCACTAGGCGCAGAACACCCCTAAGGACTTATTAACTTGAGCTGAAAAGGCTACGAAATCAACTAACCATCCTGCCCTATGCCAAGACTCTATCGTTTGATGTGAGAATCATTGTTGATCAGGCTGGCCCGGTTACTAAGCAAAGTCTCGGGTGGAACAATTATTACTTTATTTATAACACATACTAAACTTTATTTTATATAGAACAAAAACTAAAATACACTTAGACAAAAAGTAAGTGTTTCAATCTCACTCCCCACAAACCATGTTGGTGTGATGTCCAAATTTCAAAGTATAATTCATGAATTAGTGTCTAAGCAACGATAAATAGAAAAAACTCTACTATGGGGCTAACCTTCACCATGTCCATTTGTTCTAACGTTTAAAATAATATATGGATATTAACTAAGAAAAATGAAATTTTTTAACTGACACAAAAATTAAAACCCTAAAATATACTTTCCCACCCCAAAACTTAAATCACACATTGTCCTCAAGGTGTGAAAAATAAATTAAAAAAATGACAAAAAAAATTAAAGCCTAAAATAAAACATAAAACTGCTAGCAAAAATAAAGAAAAGAACCTAAGAAAAATAAAAATAGAAATAGAAAACAATAAAAGAAAAAAGGAAAAGAACACACCCGAGGAGGGGGGTTTGAACACGAGACCTGGAACTGAATGCAAAGCGCATCAAAAAGAAAGAAAAATTGTGCCAGCCTCTAGATTTGAATTTGTGACCTCGGAGGAGCACCAGAAATGCGCATAATTCCTTTCTGCACGCACGTGTGCCCACACACGTGCCAATAACCTTAGCTGTTTTGAAATAACATTGGATCCCCTTCTCAATTGCCTTGAGCCTAGAGCCAAACAGCTATCTTCATCTCCTCGAGCCCAGAGCCGAACGACTATCTCTCTCTCTCATTTTCAAACCAACCTGATCTCAGCCCCCTCTCTAGTGGTTCCGAGTCTAGTGCCAAATGGCTCTCTCTCAACTCGTTATTTCTCCAAAAAACTCAAGAGCATTCTCTCATTTTTGAAATGGAACTCGAACATCCACCCCCTCACCGCACTTCTCACTTAAACCTTTGGTTGCCCAAGCGTCTAGCCATCACAACATCATGCTCAGATCGTCATCACTGTCACTCCCAGAGCAAAGATATGCTCAGAAATCATACATTGGAGTTCCAATCATGCAAATTGAGACCATTTCGAACATGCAACGATAATCACCTCCCACTCTGTGCAATATACATATTTCTTAGCTTGCTAAGAAACTTTGAGAGCTAATTTTGTTTTTCTGTGAATCGTAGACTTGTGTATCAGATTCACATAGATACTGCTAGAAAAAGATAAATTAAAAACAAAATATTTTTGTAGTTTTCATATTTTTTTTTATTTGCATGGTAAGTGAAACAAATAGTAACGAAATTAACAACCATAAAATACTTGACTGAATTTAAAAGAAACTAAAGAGTTGGGATAGAAAATTGGGTTCTTTCCCAACAAGCGCTTTAGTTAGTGTCCATAGCTAGACGTTGCCGAAGGCTGGTAATCAAGTTACTTGTTTCTTCAGAGTTGATGACTTGCTTGCACTACACTTCCTTAGAAATGACTTTAATAAATACTTCTTGACCTTGAGCACACAACCCATGCCTTCTGTTTCAATGTCCACGTTACCATTTTGAAAAACCTGCTTAACCATATAAGGGCCTTTCCACCGAGACTCTTGTCTCTCTGGAATTAACTTGAAACTGGAATTTAACAACCACACCTTTTTACCAGGCTATATTTTCTTAAAATTTGTGCTTCCTTGCAACATTTTGTGTTTTTTCTTATTGTTAATCTACTGGACATCAAGTTGCACACTTTGTTGTTGCCTTTTAGGACTTATGCAATCACAAATTAAATTTGGAGGCTTTATGGACAAATGGTTAGTTGATGATCTGGTCATAAATTTGGCCCAAGGTAAACCATCTAATGCATCAATACGCATGCATTCTTGCTTATCACCTGGATGTGTGGTGGCTTCAAACAACCTAAAAACAACCGTTTGATCTTCCACCCGAAATGTTAGTGTTTCGGCTTCAACATCAATGAGAGTACGGGCTATTGCCATGAAAGGAAGACCTAAAATGATGGGTGTTTTCAAATCCTCATCCATGTCTAGAACCATAAAATCAGTTGGTAGAAATAAATTGTCCACCTTTACCCCTCTAGTATAGGTAATTGAATGGTTAGCCAATTGAATAATGCTGGAGGTTCGCTTCAGCTCACCTTCACCTAAACGTTTAAAAACAGAATAAGGCATTAAGTTTACACTAGCACCTAAATCAATTAAAGCACTACTAAAATCACAATTTCCAATGGTGCAAGAGATAGTAAAACTCCTTGGATCTTTCTTCTTAGGAAGCAATTTATGTAATAAGATAGTGCTGCACTGTCCTGTTAGCACAATTTTTTCTAACTCAACAAGCTTTCTTTTCTTACTGCAAACATCCTTAAAAAATTTGGCATAGGAAGGAATCTTTCTAATGGCTTCCAACAATGGCAAATCAATATGAATTTTAGCCAAAGTTTGCATAAAATCTTTTAACCGCTAATCCTTAGCCTTCAGAATTAGTCTTTCTGGGTATGGTGTTGGAGGCTCATAAACACGTTCAGGAGTTTGCACTGAGGGAATGTTAAATTTTGCCAGGTTGTGTTTTGCTGCAATTTTAGTAATTATTTATGATGTTTTTGTTGTTGGCTACACAACCCTAATTTCTTCATTTGTTCTGCTATCATAACTCTTTCCAAATCTCAATGTCCTTATTGCACAACAATCTTTTGTACCTCTTGGATTTGGAACTGTTTGGCTGGGAAATTTCCTTTTTTCTTTTTCTATGATATAACTTGCTAACTGCCCAAATTGTTTTTCCAAATTTTGAATTGAAGCTTGTACATTTTGCATGTTCTGATCATTTTTGTCTATGTACTCCTTTGTAGATTGCATAAACATTTGAAGTGTCCTTCAATGACCGTTTGGGTTGCACAACTGGCTGCTGTACAAGATTCTGCTGAAAAGGTTGTGGCTGCTGCTTTCCTTTCCATTTCATATTTGGGTGATCCCTCCAACTTGGGTTATAATAATTAGAATATGGATCATTTCTGGGTCTTTGAAAATTGTTAACTGCATTAACTTGTTTTGCCATGTGTTTGTGATAAGCGTCCTTGTGTGGGCAGCCCATAAAATCATGATTTGGCATGTTGCAAATGCTGCAAACTACTGCAATAGGCTGCTGTACAACAACCTGCTGCACTGGTACTGTTATTTTCTGCAAAAGTTCAAGTTTTTCCTCCATTTTTTCAATTTGAGCTGATACATGTGGAGTTCCAATTGACATATAAAAAACGCCTTTGGTTTGTGTGTGGTCGGTTGCCCATTGTTGTGTCTATGTAGCCATCTTCTCAAACAACTGAAATGCTTGTTGGGCATTTTTATCTGAAAATGAACCACCGGATGTTGCATTGACATAACTCTTGGTAGTTGGATTTAAACCCCTGTAGACTATTTGCATTCTTGTGTCCCCATTAATATCAGCCAAAAGAAGAATTTTTAAAAATTTATACTCATGCTTGAGTAGCCAAGTGGTAATCTTTCTCAAATTCTCATTATGTTCTAGGAGGCAGCACCACCATGTCTCATTAAATGAACAAGTTTATTAATTCGTCTTCGTACCAGTTAGATAAATATTAGCATCCACACACCTATTTTTACTTTTCACACATATGAACGGAATTAATTGAAAAAGATCAATGACGAAAATTAACAAGGATGTGTAAGGGATAAAAATGGATGTATGAATAATATTTTTATTTAAATATTATTGCATTTATATGGAGGGTATTTTCGACATTAAGGCATGCATGTGCACGCAATTAGAGCGAGAAAGTAGCATGATGATGCCAATTTCAGAGCCAAAAACGGTTCGTTTGGTTCTGCTGAGAATGCAGAGAGCACGCGACTTCTCCAATGGTGGAAAATGACAAAGCCATTGTCCATCGGTCATTCTTCCATCAACAGAGATTTTTCAATGTGTTTGGAACACGGGATAATACATCATGTATCATTATATCAATGATGAACTATATGTGTTAAAAAGTTAATAATTTAAAAATACAATTTCCCATTATTTATATAAAAACATGTGATGTACCATTCATATTCCCATTACAATAAAAAATTTCTCCAACCAAACCCTTCCTATTTCTCCCTTTCACTTTTCCATTTACTCTTTTACTATTTGCTCATTTTTCAAAAATAACATTAAATTATAAATAAAACGAGAGAAAGGAAATGATGGATGGTCTTTCATCCCAATATTCCTCCACCAAATTCATGTTCCGTTTTACAATCATATGCCGATTCAACAAGCTTTAGATGGTTTAAACCATTTTGACCCCAATTCCAACTTGGAACATTTTTCAATCGGAAAGAAAGGTTCATTACACTAAAACCTAATTAATTGGATAATTTTAAATATATTAATGGGTCGTATACCACTAGAATAAAAGTTTGTTAACTACATAATTTGAACAATGTTGATTGGTCACAAATGCTTCACCTATCTATCTATCACATTTTCATGACAACTTGTTAGACAACAAAACAAATATAACTACTACGCACATTTCTCTAACAATTCCTACTTGTATTTGACCCCTTACGCTGAACTCTAAAATTCTGCAAAAATCACATGAAATATACCATACAGTGTTACTTTAAAAAAATAATCTATAAGATCACGTGCAATATATATACCATACAATTACTTTCATTTACTTCTACCATGGGCGGACCAAGGGCTGGACGTGCTATAGCCCGACCGAGTTTTTTTTATTATTTTTTTATTTTTTAAAGGGAGCTTTAATGAAAAGAGTTTAGGCCAACAAATATTTAACCAAAAACCATTTCAATATGTTATTTAACCAAAATGGCTCAAAGTTTAATAAAAAACTATTCAAAACTATTGTCCACGGGCCAAACTTATAAGTCCAACCCACTGCAAATCTACACTTCCGTAAATCCCCCCTAAATGATTCAACATTGTCTTGACTCTTCACCAACCTTAACCCACCACGAAACCGCCATAATAACTCATTGTCTTCCTATCAAATCGAATTCCCCCATTTTAAAAACAACCAAATCAAAGTTGAAAAATGAAGCATTCATTGGAACAAATCCACCAAAACAAGTTCAAAGAAGTTTAATGGCAGAAACCAGTAAAAAAGTGTCTGGAAAAAAAAAAAAAAAAAAAAAGAACCAAAACATTAAACTGTTTCTAGAGAACCCAAAACATTACAGTGTTTTTGGGAAAAAAAAAAATCAGACGCAATGTTTGTTTTTTCTGTGCACAAACAAACACTATATCTAGAAAGAAAAGAACCAAACTCCAGAAACAGTGACTTAAATTTCAGAAACAGTGACTTAAAT
The DNA here is from genome assembly GCF_963583255.1 of Pyrus communis. NCBI lineage: Eukaryota > Viridiplantae > Streptophyta > Magnoliopsida > Rosales > Rosaceae > Pyrus > Pyrus communis. Next base: position 14,692,452 of record NC_084818.1, read on the forward strand.
TCCAGAAACAGTCTATGTTTTAACATTTGGCTATTTCTTTTCTTCCATGCATCAGTTGATTATATTTAAGAAACATGGTGCTTATTTTACTTTGAATCCAAATACAGTGAATTTCACTATTTCCTTTCTAGTTTACATTTAAGAAACAGTTTGTTTATTTTATTTGGATCCAGAAACAGTGATTTAGATTTCAGAAATAGCGTGACTTAAAATCCAGAAACAGTTTATTTTTACAGTCTAAAAATAGTGACCCGTCGTTATTACTAAATAGCATGCAGATCTTAAATTTATTTTCTGGAGAAACAAACGATGAACTCCACTGACGAAGAAAAATTGAAAAAAAGTACCTCGAATACACTATGAATAATAATGATGATCAAATTTCATCGAAATAATACAAAATATAAATTAAATAGCATGATGATCTATATTTTTGTTTCAAAAAAAAGGAAGAATGTTTGCAAAACAACGATGAACTTCATTAACAACGAAAATGTGGAACTCAACCTAAAAAAGTTAGGGGTAAAATCGATAAATCATAATTTATTATAGTTGTGCCATTTTTAATTGGAGTACTTTAGTATGAGCCTTGTAATAATCATTAAACAAAACTTCTAACATGGTTTTTGATTAAAACTAAAACTTTTCAAATCATTTTCATTAGTTTTCCTTTTTTAAAAAGGGGGACATCTGGTGGTAAGCCACGATTATACACTCCTTCCGGAGGCTGGGAAGACTCGCAGAGGCATTTCACCTTCATCCTAACCACAAGTCTGGCTTCCACACCAGCAGACCTAACTGAATTTTCTAATAACGACCTATATATCTGTTGACCCTAAAAACTACAAAGCCTACGTGGCGCGTAGGCCGAGTAACTAATGAGCTAACTATGTTCTTCGGTTGATACGGGGTGTGCCAACTCGTTAGCCGAGGAGTAAAATTTGTTGATGTTACGTTGAATGCGCTATTGACTTCTTGATCTTGCAACTGGGACCGAGGAAGGAACACGTCTCGGCCTTCGGGTTCTCGAGCCTAAAGACAAGGCTGCTAGTTCTGCGAAGTTCACGAATCGTCGGCGTCGGGTTCGGTCACGGTGATTATATTCGTAAGAGTATAAGCACGTCGAACCGGCTCCAAACTATAAGGACACAGGTACTCAAAAGAGATGTATGACTTGATGGTAAATGTGGTTCGGCTGTCAGGATGCCAAACTTTGAAACTCACTTGTGAGTATCCAATCATAAAACCACTCGGCATTCAATGTGCTGAATGTAGTAACTTGTAACACCTCACTTCACCGAGAAGGCTAATAAGATGACCTCTGCCAATAAGGATTTGAAAACCCTTCTCGATCGAGACTTGGATAAGTAACTAGTCGGTCTCGACGCAGTGCTGTTTATCCAAACTGAAGGTGTTACTCGGTCGGCTGGTTCTACGATAACAGTGCTGTTTATCTAAACTGAAGATGTTCGCCGGTTGCCTTCTCAGTGCTGTTTATCCAAACTGAAGGTGTGTTGGCGGAAAAAAAATAAAAAAATCTTAAGATGTTTGAGAGGTTTACGCAGGGTAATTTGTGTGTTGAATTGGGGGGAGGGGGCTTTCGAATGACGCACCCTCCTATTTATAGTAACTAATCTCATCTTGGCTGAATTAGAACTATACTCAGATTAGGATTCTTCATCTTAGTCCAACCAAGGCATGACCAATCCTACTCCTACTAGGACTTTGAACCAAACTTTATATCCGGCCATCTTCATTTCTCAAATCTCAGCGTCCTCACTCCATTGAGACTCCTAATCGTACTAGGACTTTGACCTATCGGCTCTTATCCAAATCACTCCTCCTTGCTTCTGAGGTCTTTGACCTATAACTCCTTAGCCGAATTTTGACCTTGAAGAAGTGAAATTAAACCCTAAAAGGTAACTAAAGGATAACGGAAAACCTCAAATATTCCATCCATCAAGCGCATTTATGAAGCACAATCGCATGATCTAATTTTGTCAGACATCTTACCATGTGGCATCTTTCTGGCATGTTCGTCCTTGACACTAGAACGTCTTCTCACACCCCAAAACCTTACCACACGGTATCATTATAACCTTGAACTGCGAATTTTTCAGTCTATTTGAGTTGTGCACATAATCAAACGTCTCTTCATCATTGAGTCCATCGTCGCATGCCATCGTGCAACCTCGATCTGCGAGTTTCTTGGTCTCTTCAATAGATTTCTCGAATCTCCATGATGATTGTGAAACCGTTTGACTAATCTTACCATTTTTTTTTCAAAATCAAACGATTGCCCTTCTTCCAAAAACCCTATAAATGCTCAAAATCCTTCATTTTTTCTCTCACGCTCTCAGAACTCTCAGACATTTCACTCTCAGATCACCCTTCAAAGCTCCATTTCTGGCCAGAAAAACTCTTTTGAATCTAGAAATTCCTTCAAGTTCTCCACAATGGCTCCTAGCACCTTTATTTCCAAGCTTTCTGATGAATGTGCCAAGTACCGGGACTTTATTGATTGAAGAGCCATAAAAAACCTGTGATTTGAAGGTGACTCGAGCGCTTCCCATCAGATCCTGGGACCATTCTTTAAAGACAACGTCCCGGTGTCCATTACCAACCTCTTCAAAGATCACTGCTTGGAACCCTTGCTTCAAGGTTATGATTGGTCGAAGTGGGAATTGAGTAAACCCCAAGGATCATGGCCTTCAACTACCGCGCCTTGGGTAGCGTGGGTTGAAAGGATGGAGAAGTTCTTTAATAAAGAGTGGAAGATTGTTGGCATTTATGATGCCATCAAGCTCTCGACCATGGAGATCACCATAGACAAAGAACTTCTCATGGCAGCTCTAGGCTTTTGGTGCTTGACCACCAATACTATGGTCCTTCCGCTCAACCCTATCGGTCCCACCATTCTCGACATCTCAAGCATTCTCGGGACCTCCCCTTCAAGTCTTCCGATTGACGTCTCCCTTTCTGGGTACCCATCCAACCTCGACCTCAAGATGCTTTTCGACGAATGCACTGTCGAATCATTGAGGAAGAAAAATCAAGAGCCCCTGAAAGAAGAAGTTCAAAAGTTGCACAAGAACTTCTTTAACTACAACACCCTCATTCAACATTTCGCTGGTTGAGGGGGAGAAAACGTCAGTAAGGGAGAACACGAAGCCTTCCTCTTTTATTGGTACAACAAATTCATTTGTTGTACCAATTTAAATAAATGTTTGGTCGAGAACATACCGGTCGCGGAAGCATTAGTTAGTAGTCATGTCCTGGCTCTTAGCTCGGCTATCCTTGCCCAGCTTACACGTTGCCTAGCCGAGATGACGATCAACAAGATTGACCCACACCAAACCGGCCTACTCTAGGTTCTTCAACTCTGGCTCCAAGTCTATTTTTCCACCCTCAAGCCAGAAGTCCCCAACTTTATACCCACTGAAGCGTTAGGTCTTTAATTGGGCTTTAGACCAGCTCCTCCTTACTCGGCCGAAGAAGTTTTAAAATACTTTTTTGACCTAGAAGACCTTTCTAATGACGATTTTTTGATCTGCCATTGTCAAGAATACCCCTCTTCTATCAAGCTCCCATCTTCGGCATGGAATGAAGCCAAAGACACTGATCTCTGAAAGAGCTGGGGGTCGTTCGTTTTAACTCATGATCTTCTTTTCGGCTGTGATGCCAAACGTGCAAGTTGGGAAATATACCAACCCTAATTCACCGCGAGCAACTTAGTTACCTTCAAGGTTGCCCACTGCCTCTTCTAATCTCCCGTTCTTTCTTGAGCCGATGACGCCTTTCTGGTTCTTCAGAAAAAGAATGCAGGGAGGCTGAGCAAGAATTTCAAGAAATGTGCAAGAAATTCCGCCTTCGACCAAACATCCCTAGGACTCTCAACACTGCCACCTTTGTTAACTGGTGGGCCGCATATACTTAAGACTTTTTTGACGCACCAATCGAAAACGTTATCAAGAAAAAATTCAGTGACCGCCCGAGGAAGACTTCCGCCCTGACACCCAAAGAAACAGCTCAAGGTATTTTCCTGCCTCTATAATCTTACATTGGCCATTTGTTCGAACTCTCTTCTGATTTGATTTTGGCTTTTCTAGGTAGTCATGCAGACGCAGCAGTTGTGGTCGTGGGTAAGAAAAGACTTGCCCCTTTGCCAATGAAAATTGCGACCGCTTTGCCAACCTTGTTGAGTAAACGGTCTCACCCAGAAGCTGAAATGGCTGGTGATATTCCTCGTGCCAAAAAGCGTGTCAAAAAGTTGGTGCAAAAAAAATGAGAGGGAGATCTATGTCATCTCCAGTCAGACCATATGAGCAACCTCTGAGTTTTCTCCCACCCCTGGTGCTTAGACTTCAACGGATATGCAACCAAATCCTCCCGCCAGTCAAGCAGTTGAGGTTTGTCTCGCTCGACAAGTTATGGTCAAACCAACTAATGATCTGGTGGTCAAAGCACCTGCAGTATTAGGGCCGACCGTTGTTCCTATCTTGGAGGAAGAGGCCACCCTGGTCGAGACAAACCTCATTTCGCATCCAAAAACAAGAACAGTTGTCATTCTGGAGGAAGAGGTATGATTATGTTGCTAGCAACTTATTTGAATAAATTTTGAATACTAATAACTCTTATTTTAGGATGATGACAGGGACGAAGCCCCGTTAACGAGTCGCCTTCGACCGACCAAACCCCTTACCACTCATCCTCTTCTTGTGGTTGAGGCGACTAACCATGTCGATCTTCCTGTAACAGACCGTGGGAAAAGCCTTTCGTCGAGCCTGAAGCAATGGCGAAGACACTGATCCATTCACAGGATCAAAACCTTGGCGTTCCTTCATAAGAAGTCATTTCAACTTTTGTAAGGTTCGATCCCTTTCTTTGGTTAGTTTTATTATAACAAGTCTGAACCGAGAAAAATATTAAATGTCAGGTGCCCGACTATTCATTCACTTACAATTCTATGCGCCGAAGGGTGTTATCTATATTTCCTAGCCACCTTAGTGGCCGTCGAACGTGGATAACCTCCATCGGCCGCGTGAATTAAGAAGCAATCTTAAACACTGGGCTTGGCCATTAAGCTCTCTAGGTTCGAGCAATGAACTAGGGGACATGCCCGAAGTCTCATCTCGACAAGTTTAAAAGAAATTCCTTCTGTTATGTTCGTTATAATTTTTCTTCTGCTTAAAATTTTTTCCTGTACAGCCTTCATAGGAGGTCGAGCTTGACACTTTACTCTTGAATACTTCTAGAGCAGCCGAGTCTTCTACTGCGTTGGCCGAGCCTTCGGAGACCGTGGCCGAATCTAATGCCTTTGCCAAGTTGCAAGAAATCCTATCCCTCTCTGCCTCACAGGTTTTTCAATGTAAAGGCCTCGACTACGTAGGAGAGTGCCTGAACGACCTTGCAGCCGATAGCTTACTGAGCACCGAAAATGTCGTCTACTTATCCGATCTTCTGGGGTGGACTCGACATCACTTTACTACTTTTGAATAAGCTCTTCGGGCTGAGGATGACCTAAAGGCTGCAAAGATTGCTCATGAGGCTAGCCAATCGAAGGTTGAGGCCATAAAAGCAAAGAAAGCGCAGCTGACTGGCTTTGATCACCAAATTTCCGAGCGTCAATGTCAAATTACTGAGCTTCAACAGCAAAGGTCGACTATTGCTTTAGAACTTGAAAAGAATTTCGAGATGAATAAGGCTCGACTGACGAATTTCTCGGCTGGCATAAAGCAGATCCATCAACTTCAACTTAACAAAAAGACGAGGCAAGCCGAAATCATAATGAGTGAAGTAAGGTGGTTGGAGTTGAAAGCCATACTTAAAGCCTTTCTTCCTTCGATCCCCTTAGATTTTAGGAATCTTTTGTAATTTTACTTGTACGTCCTTTTGCAAAATCAATGAAATGATATTTTATTCTCGCATCTCCCAAGTGACTGGGTAGTATTTCTTTAAAAATTTCCTGTTGATTGGTAACTTATGAACTAAACCAATCCGATCCTTGAGGTGGTATGCCCCTTTGCCAAGAACTTTGTGAATGAAGAACGGTCCTTCCCAATTCGGCGACCATTTTTCGAACCTAGGTCTTTAATTCCCACATCACGGTTTGCCAAACCAACTTTCCTTCGCTGAACGTTTTTTGTCTAACTCGCTGATTATAAGCTCACTCATCAATCTTCTTCTGTGCCACTAATAAGTTATAAGTGTCAAGCCGAATTTCTTCCAAGTCTTCTAATTCTTGTCTCATGGCTTAATTGTATTCGGCACTAAACAAACTACTTTGTTCGATTACTCGCAACGAGTTTATACTTAGCTCGACCGGTAACATAGCGTTGTGTCCATAGGTTAACGCGTATAAAGTCGTTTCGATGGCTCATCGGAGTGAAGTTTGATAGGCCCATAATGCTTCATTTACCTTCAAATGCCACATACCAGGTCTCTCTCTTACCATTATTTCAAGAATACTAATCAAAATTTTATTACTTCCTTCAGCCTACCCATTCGCCTATGGGTAATACGGTGTGGACTACTCGAGTCGAATATTTAGATTCGCCGTATACTCCTTAAACCTGTTAGCTGTAAAGATTGTGCCATTGTCAGTTATGATCATTTTTGGTATGCTGAATCTGGTCACAATATTTTCTTTTACAAAATTGCAAACTTCTTTGGTCATTAATTCGGCATATGATTTTGCTTCGACCCACTTAGTGAAGTAATCGGTTGCCACTAGTATCTAGCGTGTTTTGCTACTCCAGACAACAGCGTGATTTTGCTGATTATGTCTATTGCCCATCCTCTGAACGGGCATGGTTTAGTAACTGAGTAGAGTAATTTGGCTTGGACTTTCTATATAGGTCCATGAATCTGACACTGTATGCATCCTCATGCGTATTTGATGCAATTCTTCAATATACTCAGCCAGAAATAGCCGTGTCGGCGAAGCAGCCAACGCATCTTACACCTGGATTGGTGAGTTCCACAAATCCCTTCATGTACTTCGGTGATTGCTTGGGCAGCCTCTTATGGGCCGAAGCACAATAACAATAAACTATCCTCATCCTTTTGATATAACTCATTCTGGTATGACACGTAGTTTGTGGCATGAACTCTTGTCCTCAGGTTCTGTTTGTCGCTGGGGTTATGGAGATATCATATAATCGACCTTCTCCAATCGTTTGGCAACGTCTCGACAACACATACTTTTACAAGATCTCCTCGTTTTAACAACGATGGTAAATACATCACTCGTGTTCGTATCACGTGATTGCGCTGGAGAAATTGTTGATTAACCAAGGCTGGGTAAGATCGTCGCGTATAGGTATTGCCCGGCTTAGCTCGCCTCCCAGGAGTTATGCTCTGGAGGCTATTTAAACGAGTTCCTCCATATCAATGTTTCGAACAAGCGGAATATGCTCAAATGTAATTTCCTCAAACGACTTAGTCAAATAGGTGGCAACCATGTGCTAGGGCACCAAAGTACAACTCATGCAACGAAAAATGTCGTTTAGTTGGTTAATCACAAGTTCGGAATCACCAAGGACAAGGACAAGGGTTGCTTTTAAGTTGTGAAGGCCGATGATAAGAGTTGCATACTTGACCTGATTATTTGTACAATTGAAGTCTAGCTTGAGAGAGAAATACCAATGGTAGTGGTCGGGAGATTGAATGACGATGCCGACACCAGCCGACGCTAAGGTACTAGAACCATCAAACTGCATTGTTCAATAGTTATTTCATGTTTCGACCAATTTAATGTCGACTTCATTACCCTTGAAACCATATGAAGAAGGGTGTTGGGCCAAAAAATTGGCTAGAGCTTGTCATTTGACGGCTTTTTGGGGCACGTATTGCAAACTGAACTCTGATAATGCCATTGTCCATTCCGAAATTCGGCCTTTTACTATAGGCCCAGTCCGATGTCAACTTCATTGCCCCCGAAACCATATAGAGCGGGGTGCTGGGCCAAAAAATTAGTTAAAGCTTGTCATTTGACGGCTTTTTGAGGCAGGTAATGTAAACTGAACTCTAATTATGCCATTGTCTATTTCCCAATTCGTCCTTTTACTATAGGCCGAGTAAGCATGTAACGAATAACATCTGTCTGGGCGATGACCTGCGTAACTGATGAGAGCATGTAATGTTGAAGTTGTGACGCGACGAAAAACAAAGCCAAGCAAAGTTTCTCGACGGGTGAATAATTGATCTCAGGCGAATTCAGATTCCAACTGAGATAAAAGATAGCTTGTTCACGCCTAACATCGTTATCTTGTGCGAGAAGGCAACCGATGGACTCGTCGGCCGTCGCAATGTATAGCTTAAGAGGCCTACTGCGTCGAGGTGGTATGAGGACCAGTGGCGTTGTAAGGGAGACCTTGAGGTGCATGAAAGCCTCCTAATGTTCTTCTCGCCACTCAAACCTATCTAAGTCCTTAAGTTTCAAAAGCCTAGATAACGCTTTCATTTTACCCGCTAAATTAGCTATGAAACGGCCCCAACTTCTTTAGTAATTTACAAAGTTTGATCTTCATGGAGTGGGGTAACAACGCACTAATAAATAACAGTCGAGGGTCATCGGCCATTCCAACATTTATTTCTTCTAATGGGTCCTTGACTTGGGGCTGACTGTCTTCGAGTTCGGTTGGTGTGACCTGAACTTTATCTAACAATAATACTGGGTCGTTATCTTATTCGACCAAAAATTTGATTAAGTTTATGCCCGAATGTGGATGCCTAGAAATAGTATACCAATGAGCCAGTAGACGTTCCATGGTGGATGAAACCATGGCCTGGCGCATTTCCCGTTTGGCGTTAATCATCAGTGTTGGTAATTAAGTCGACCAAGCAAACCGATTTACCATCCCAAAATATGAGAACTTGGTATAGTGACGAAGGAATGCAACACGTTTGATGGATACAGTCACGGCCAAGCAATGCATTATATTCGATCTTTGAGTCAATTATAAAAAATGCGGTTAATTGGTTGCGACCTGCAACATTTACCGCTAACGGGAACACCCTTTTGGTTTGGGACTTGTCGTCGACGAAGCTGCTCATGGTTATTCCTGACGGTATGAGTTCGTCATTGGAGCGGCGTAATGCCTTCATGATGGATACATGCATGATGTTGATTGTGGCCTCACAATCGACAAACACTTTAGAAATTGGGTATCCTTCAATATGAGCCATAACGTACAACGGCTTTAGATGTTGGAGATTAACAGAAGATAAGCGGGGGAATAATTTAGCCAGGGCTACTTTAAGTTTGTTGTCCTTACTCGTTTGTCTATCTTCTTCTATGGCGATGAAATCGACTTGTGTTGCTTCCTCGGCAACCATGTCCCCATCCAAGAAATTTGGCTGGTGTGTGGTTGGTCGAAACTCAGTAGGTAAAACATAGACCATGCTGCTTTCCATGTTTTCAAGGACTGAAGGACCCATCGGGTCTTGGTCGTCTTCCCCTAGGTGATCGAGTGCAGTATCATGTTTTTTAGCATTCTCGTCATGGTCATCTTTTGCCTCATCGGATGCTTGCTTTTGTGGTATAACACTTGGACTTGTTTCATTTTGGCTGTCGTTTTTGGGCATGCTCGTTGCTGAGGTTTGATTTTGTCCCTGCAGTGTTTTACGGGCTCATTCTTTATAGGCAATTCGTGCGTTCCTTGTGTCTAGGTACGCATCTAAACGCGCCACACGATCTTTCTCATCAGCTGTAAGGCTGAAGAGAGATACGGCTGAGAAGACTTGGAAATGATATCGTAAATGCTAAAGGTCTTCAAGGGAAAAATGAAGCTCGGTGGTGTCTATGTCTGTGTATGGGTCAACCTCGAAGCTGAGGACCCGAGCTTCACGTATATGCTGGAACCTAGCCTTTATTACTGGATTAGTGGTTTTCTGGATAATCTGTTCAGCATCAGGGCAAGTTAGTGCTAAGTTGAGGGCTTCTTGACATGCCTTGGGCAGGCCGTACAAGCTATTGGCGGAATGTTTCTTGTGAAATTCTAGCATGTACTCCAAGGATTCGCCGAGGAATGAAGGGTGTAGATTCCGCCAGACTTTTATTAATGGCTCTTGTGGGGATAATTAGGGAAGCTTGCTTTCGGCTTCTTTTATGAAATGCTCGAAATAAGCTTTCATCTCCCCAGGCTGAAGAAGAAGTTTGATGCGTTTCTCGAACTCTTCAATGGTAGTTTTAAAGTCATGATCAACTGCCTTTTTCTCTTAAAGTAATTCGGCTATGATGGTTGGGGTTTGTTGGTCATCGCCGCTTCTTGCTTCCTCTTTCAGCTGCCACCTGGTAGTTGAAGTAGCCTGCGCTGCCCGTCGTCGAGCCATGTAGTCTATCCACTGGCAGCGACGTTTCTGAGATTTGGATAACGCCGTATACATTCCAGTAGGAGAATTGTAACTATACCAACATTGGTCACGTGGCTTGAAGGTTTTTTGACTCACCGATGAACTCAAACTGCTGGAATTATGGGAGTAATAATCCTCATTATAAAACGACGTGTCAAAGTTAAAACGTCGTTTGGCTGAGGTTAAGCGGTTCGTTCATACTTGAGGACCGAGCCTTTCGAACACCTTCTAGTGCTGATCGGCACCGAGTTCCTTTGGAGGTGCCACTGCAACCGTAGACAGTTGCCTTGGTGTTGGAGGCTGAGGTGTTTTCTCCTTAGGTTCGGTTAGGACAATGAGTGTTTTACAACCGCCACACAAAACCATTGGTCCATCAGCTTCTTTTGCATTGAAGTCTGACATAAATTCGACTATGGTCGGTCTCGAAAACTTCATAGGCGGTTCATTTGAAAATAAATCAATCTTGAGTCGTGGCTGAGAGTTCTGCTTTAGGATATGTTTTACTGGGATGAACTCAGCCTTCCCTTTCCCTTTGCTCTTGGGCAGATAAGCATTCACCATGCCAATTATCGTCGAGGGAAAGGGATTAATGTTGACAGTCATCTATTTTTCAGGAAACTTTAGCTTGCCTTTATCAATCTAGCTTTGAATGGCATCACGGAACATGACACAATTGTTGGTGGTATGCTTGTTCGAGTTATGGTACTTGCAATACGTTTTGCCTTTCAACTCTTCAGCCTTAGGAATGTTATGTCCTGGCCGAAGTTTAATGATATTTGCCAACAACAACTGGTCAAAATTTGGATTGGCCTTGGTGATGTCGAAAGTGTAGACTTTTGATGTTTTAATCGTTTATTCAGAGGCCGAGCAGGTTTTGGCATCCTTGGAATTAATTTGTGCTAATGCCTTGCAAATGTATGGTTTATCTATTACCATCTCGGCCGCGTCCACATTGGTGTATTGGGAATCCTCACATTCAGCTGATGGGTAACTAATTGTGGGATTCTTGTATATTGTTCCTCAGGATGGGGGCTTCAAGATCTTTTCCTTTTGGAGGAAATAATCATACTGCTCGACGTGCTGGGCCAGTAATTACAGATCTTGGAAGTTTGCCCCCAAGAATTTCTTTTTATATTCCACATCTAGGCCGTTTAGAGCGATTCTGACGAATTCATCTTCAGGAAGAGGTACTCGGCACCAATTTCTGGCCAACTTGAACCTTGGTAAGTATTCCATTGGCGACTTGTCTAATGCTTGAGCCATCCTAACTAGTGATGAAACTGATATTTCCATCCTCGGCCGATAGAATTGTTCATAGAATTTTTTGATCAGGTCCTCCCCATTTTAGACGGAATTAAGCGAGAGGTTGATGTACCAAGCAAATGTTGAACCTGTTGGTGAGAAGTTGAATAGTACCAGTTTATGGAAGTTGCTATTAACATCTCCACACTGTGTAGTGAGAGTTACATGTTCTAACAAAGACAACAATGATTCTCCAGCAAAAAGGCTGAAATCTGGGATCTTAAAGCCTTTAGGATATTCAAACTTCTCCATATAAGCCAAGTATGGATGGATGGATTTTGGGAACTTTGGCCCCTTTTTTAGGGTCGAATCAATCATCTTTTAGACCTTAATCATATTGACGGGTATTGTTTCCACTCCCTGGTTAGATCCGTCTAATTTACCGCTTGATCCTCCTCTTTTTTCCAAGTCCATCAGTTGGAGCCGAGCGGATCCTGTCTTGACTTCCAGTGGATTATTCTTTGAAGGCTTTACTGACCAATAGTTCAAGCAATCTAGTGTGTGTATCACCATTACTTTGTATTACCTCGAGCAAACTGTTCATTTTTTGAACTGCTCGACCTGGCGAAATTGCTCACTAAGTCGTATTCGAAGAAACGACCTAGTCGGGGGATTAGAGCCTTCCCCACCATCTTCGTTGCAGTCTTCCATTATCCCTTCGATTAAAATGCTTGTGGTTTTGTTGGGAATTTTTGCTTTGCGAGGCTGGTCGCCAAGACAAACTTCATTTTCTCAGTGCATCCATCGCATTTACAGCTTCAAGTGTCACAGTAATAAAGGGATTTTGTGCATGTGACAAATCTTGTCTAGGGCCCTGAACCGGCAGGTTGGTCGTTGACTTTCCCATAACTGTTTTCTTTTTTACTGACCCTGTCTCAATGGTCATAAACTCCGAAGTTTTAGCACTGGGTCCCACTGGGCGTGCCAAAATGTTAACCCTAAAAACTACAAAGCCTACATGGCGTGCAGGCCGAGTAACTAATAAGCTAACTACGTCCTTCGGTTGATGCAGGGTGTGCCAACTCGTCGGCCGAGCTCAACCGACGAGTAAAATTTGTTGATGTTGCGTTGAATGCGCTACTAACTTCTAGATCTTGCAACTGCGACCGAGGAAGGAACACGTCTCGGCCTTCGAGTTCTCGAGCCTAAAGACAAGGCTATTAGTTCTGTGAAGTTCATGAATCGTCGGCGCTGGGTTCGGTCATAATGATTATATTCGCAAGAGTATAAGCATGTTGAACCTGCTCCAAACTATATGGACATGAGTACTCAAAAGAGATGTGTGTCTTGATGGTAAATGTTGTTCGGCCGTCAGAATGCCGAACTCTGAAACTCACTTGTGAGTATCCAATCATAAAACCACTCAGCGTTCAATGTGCCGAATGTAGTAACTTGTAACACTTCACTTGGCCTAGAAGGCTAATAAGATGACCTCTTCCAATAAAGATTCCAAAACCTTTCTTGACCGAGACTTGGATAGGTAACCAGTTGGCCTCAACGCAGTGCTGCTTATCCAAACTGAAGGTGCTCCTCGGTCGGCTGATTCTACGGCAACAATGCTGTTTATCCAAACTGAAGACGTTCGCCGGTTGCCTTCACAGTGCTGTTTATCCAAACTAAAGGTGTGTTGGTGGAAAAAGAAAATAAAAAAAATCTCAAGATGTTTGAGAGGTTTGCGCAGGGCAATTTGTGTGTTGAATTGGAGGGGCTCTCGAATGACGCACCTCTTCTATTTATAGCAACCAATCTCATCTTGGCTGAATCAGAACTATAATCAGATTAGGATTCTTCATCCTAGTCCAACCAGGGCTCGGCCAATCCTACTCCTACTAGGACTTTGAACCAAACTCTCTATCCGGCCACCTTCACTTCTCAAATCTCAGCGTCCTCACTCCATTGAGACTCCTTATCGTACTAGGACTTCGAGCCATCCGCTCTTATCCAAATCACTCCTTCTTGCAATAGGACTCGACCGCCCTAACTGAGCGGCTTATGACCACTAGACAGCTCATAGTACGTTAGGAAAAGCTTTGGGCCGAACATAAACGTACGCTTGGCCCAATAGTATTATTTTGGGCCCAATCAATATCATTCTCTCCTTAGACATATTCATGAATCATATATAACCGTGCACAAAAGAATATGAAAAAACTGATGTCTAGAGTGGCTCGTTCCTTCTCGCCGATGTGATATGGATTTTGAGTCTCCTACATTTGTTCATTTTTTTTTATTAGTTAATTTTTTACTTTTTTAAGAAACATATTTCCGAGCTGTTTTGGAAAGATGAAAACTCTCTTTTTGTTTTCTTTACTTAAATTCTACCAAGATTTTTTATTTGATAAATTGTTTTCCTTAATTTGGTAATGTTAATTCAATCCAATTAAAATTTGAATCCCAAGTCGCCACTAGTTTTTACTAAAATTTGGCCTCGAGTGTCGGATGTATATATCATCCTCTTAATTTTACAATTCTTTAGAAGTCCACTTGAGTTGTTGACTCTCTTATAAGCCTTGAGTTCGTGATGACAGGTATATATGCATTATCACAGGCCTAATCATTATCCCTCATCAACCTCTCTTAAAAGTTATTTACCCACCAACAAATGATCAACTGTATTTAACACATTTTTTGTTTTTTTTGTTTTTTATTTTTTATTTTTTATTTTTTAACAATGAAATTTTAATTTTCTCACATTGTCTTATGAGCTTTTGAAATCATAGTAATTTATATGCATTTTGTCCGTGTGACTGTCTAATCACTTTTGTTCTGCTTGAAAGTTTAATCGTTAAAACCTATTTTTTTTTCTCACAAAACGATACCCAATCATATATTTTGGTCCCATTGTTAGAAGTGTGGCTTACATGAAGCCTAGAATCGGGTCATACGATTTGTTACGTCATCATTTAACAATGATGTAATTATGATTCCACAAAATAGATAGAGATCACATATTTCACATTGCACATTGTGGTGTATCATACAATCAAATAGATGAAAGACATATAAGATTATACGACTATAAAACTTTGTGACAGATCATATGTAGGATGTAAAACATAATTAGCCATGCAAAAACGTCAATTAAAGTTTTCTTTTTCTAATACAACACTAAGGATGGAAAATTTGGGCAGCTATAATAATGTGATATAGAACTCGTCATCAAAGAAAATGAAACTTGACGTAATAGCATAGATGAATATAAGTACACCGTATTAAGTGGCAACCTCAATAAAAGTTTAGTATGAATTTTGTTTATATTGTGTCTTACAATTTTTTTGTTTTTTTAACAAACGATATAATCTACACTGAAGGGGTAGGAAAGTGAGTTAAGCCTCACAATGAGTTAACAAAAAAGTGGTTCAAATTCGTATTTGGAGAGAATCAAACCTAAAATCTTTCATTTACAAGTAAAGAGTAATACCATTAATTTAGGAATCCCCTCCCCTCACTCCCACATTCCTCGTTTACCCTAAACACACATGCTCATTTCCTACATAAAGCTCCTCTCTTTGCTGTCTACTCTCCCCAAGCCCCTCTCCTCGTTCTCTCTCTAACCTCTCTTTGTTTGTATCTACACCACTATTACACTTTGTTTATAGACAGACTCTCATTTGTTCTTGGGTTCTGTTGTGCGATGAAAATGCCATCTTTGATAAAACCCAGACTCTGATTTGATGAGATTTTGCTGGGTTTTACAGGGCATCTCGAGGTGCTCCAATGACAGACAGCTTTGACTCTGCCACCTCAAACCTTCTCTGTGCAGAAAACTCGAATACCTGCTTTGATGATCTTGATTCTAAAGTAACAGATGACTTGGGTCACTTCCCATCAAATTCCCACAAATACAATCAAGGCCCCAATTTTGATCACGACCGTAGATCCAAATCCATGATAGATTTTTCCTCACATAGTGAAGAGTGGGTGAGTGAAATGGTTAAGAGGGAGAGAGAGCATTTGCCCAGACACGATTATCTAAGGAGACTTCGTTCTGGGGACTTAGAATTGAGCGCTAGAGGGGAGGCCTTTGATTGGATTTGGAAGGTTGGTGGAGTTTTTACCCTCTTAAGCCCCATTGGGTTATTGCTTTTATTGGTTCTTGCGATTGCTATCCAGGTTTCCGCAACTGGGTTTTGTTCTTCGAGAACTTCTTAAAACATGTTTCTCTGCAATGTGACTTGTTTGATTGTTTTCGAGATGCCCCAAGTCTATCTAAGTTGTTGTGGGATCAATGATCATGGCGTTTGTTCCCAATCTGGTTGTCTGTGGCATCTCATTGGTGTTGTAAATTTGGATGTTGTGTCTCTCATTTTTTTTATTGCTAGTATATACACTGTCGGTTTTCGTGATTACTGAATTGTTGTGTTGCGATCAACAGGCTCATTCCCATTACAATTTTGGGCCATTGTGTGTTTGGCTATCTATGAACTACTTGGATCGCTTCCTTTCGCTTTATGAATTGCCTGTAAGTTCTGGAATTAGAGCCGAAAGATTGTTTCTTTTTCTCGTTTCCTTTACGTACAATGTCCTCTCATTTATGCTGCTTCTGTTCTTGATTTTGCACTTCACTTTTCGTGTGAATACAGAGAGGTAGAGCTTGGGCGGTGCAATTGCTAGCTGTGGCTTGTTTATCAATAGCAGCCAAAGTAGAGGAGACTAATGTACCCCAGTCTGTGGATTTACAGGTGTACAAGTCATGTGCATTGATAACTATGGCTGGACTTACGTATTGATAATTCGGCAGCTGGTTTTGATTGTGTGTGGATTGTGCACAGGTTGGAGATCCCAAGTATGTGTTTGAAGCAAAAACCATACTAAGAATGGAGCTTCTTGTGATGAGCACCCTAAAATGGAGAATGCAGGCTTGTAGTGCTTACTCTTTCATTGACTACTTCCTCAGCAAGATAAGTGATGATCAATATCCGTTGGCATCGTCCGTATGTAGATCAGAGCAACTCATTTTGAGCACAATCAGAGGTCCTTTTTTCTGACTGTGAATGAGTTATATTTTGTTGCTTGATGTTCTTGAGGATTGATGGTTCAATGAACTGCTGGATGGGAATGAATGCAGGTATTGACTTCTTGGAATTCAGGCCTTCTGAAATCGCTGCAGCAGTCGCAATTTGTATTTCAGGAGAAATACAAGCACAAGCAGTTGACATGGATAAGGCCATTTCTTGTTTTGTACATGTAGACAAGGTAAAAAGGTTGTTCAAGAGATGCAAACCCTTGATAAGACAAATTTGCTTTAGGTCTTAAGAAAGTTTCTTCGATTTTATTTTTTCTTTTTGCCAATGGAATGGTTTCTGAAGCTTTTCTGTTGTGGGATTTTCAGGAAAGAGTGTTGAAGTGTGTTGAACTGATCAAAGATTTGTCATTGATCAGAGGTTCCGCCAATCGGGGAAGCACCTCAGGTCCATCGGTGCCCCAAAGTCCGGATGGGGTGTTGGATGCTGCATGCTTGAGCTATAAAAGTGATGAACTGACAGTTGGGTCAAGTGAAAATTCTTCACATAGTAGTCCAGACATTAAGAGGAGGAAACCAGACAATCAGTCATGAGATATGAATTTTTCTCCTTCACACCCAAGCCAATCACTTTGGTTGAGTGGGAGTTTTGGTGTGGTTTTTGGAGGTTCCCTGTAGTAACACAGAGAGAGAGAGAGAGAGAGATGAGTAAACTACTGTGGGAAAAATCCAGGGGTCTCATGCTTGTAGCATGAAAGTAGAGTCACCAGCTGTTTATTATCTCAACAGCCATAGATTTGAAAAGTGGTGATGATCCAGGGGTGCACAATTACAACGTTTTTGAAAGACATGTTGGTGTTTAGTGAAATACAATTTTTTGTTGTAGCTTCCAGTTCAATGAGAAATGGAACTGAAACTATATATAGCTGGAAAAAAATATTCGAAGTTTTGGTTTTTGACCTTTCCCCTTCAGATACAATCGTTGGTTGATGAATTTCTTGTACTCGTAAATTCTGAATTCGATTTTACAATTCCTCATTGTATAAACAAATTCGGATTAATTTAAAATTTGAAAAAATTGTTTCCATTCGTGGACATTCAAATGGTGACAGTGTTGAGGACTGATGTGCAGTGTGCTGCTATTGGGATTGGCAATGGGTTTTGATAGGTCCCATTGGCTCCACCATCAGTATTTGTTTTGAGTGGTGACCGGTCAAAATCTGAACATCATGCTGTATTTGTAGTAATGATGAAAGATAGGTGCAAACAACATAAACAACCTTGGAAATGGACCCTGCAAAACAATTTAAACTATAAATAATCGCAGGTTTGTTGCAGTTTTATTAGATTAGAAATGTAATTGTGTTAATCTTATCGTATATAAGGATATTCTCATGGAATTCTACCATATCTTAGACTTTAGATATTATCCTATTATAGTTGTAATCATATTGGGGTAAAGAATTTACCTTCCCTACTACTATCAATGGGGTGGAATAATACACACCTCACAATTACACATTTCTCTCTTTCTCTCTACTGTTGCCACACCCCGTCCATCTCTATACTTTATATGATTCAGTAAATTAGGTATACAACACATTATCAGCACGTTCTTGATGCTGCGCTAAGAGAGTTTGATCTTCAATCAGGAGAGTATTAAATTTTAATAATTCTTTTTAAGGAAAACTAATAAAAAGGGCTTGAAAACTTTGAGTTTTAACGATAAGGACAAAATAAAGGTTAAAGTGAATAGTACTATGATTGACTTTTTAATGTTAAAATATGGTTTTTCGTTAAAATGAATAGTACCGGGAGCATTTCGTTAAAGTTCCCTTCTTTTTATGATTAATTTATTATTTTATTGAATTGATCTACATGCTATTGATTCAATTTAATTTTTCTTTGTTGAACATGATACAACATATTGGAGATACAATTCCGACTTTCAGAGAATGATCTTCTACAAATTTAAAGGCTCAGTTGTTTTCTGCTAATCGGGTGCTTTTAAAATAAATTAAGATATCTGAAATGACTATGAAGCATGAAAACATTCTCCATGATGCATAAACCCCTACATTTATATTTTCCTTCCAATTATATATATTGCATATGTGTTCATATATTTTGTCAATATATATGTTTGTTCATGCAATACGCAATTATGCTATGTGGAATTTGTGAGTCAAAACATTGAAATTAATTTAGGAGTAATTAGGGTTTTTAACCCTAGAGATTCGAAAAAAAAAGAGAAACAAAATATGGGATCTTTTTCGCAGCTGAGCTGTAGCTCCACACCGCCCCGTCAAAGCGGCTAGCCTGAAGCCACACCACCACAGAACGACGTCGTTTCGACGCCATAGACAGACAACCAGGCCTTGGCCTGGGTTGAAATTTGCTTAGGCCTGAAGCCCTGAGTCCACCAACAAGCCTACACGCCTTGCTAGGCTTTGTCCTTGCTCTAGCATGCCTATAGCAAGTTTTGCTTGCTTGGCTCGCTTTTCCGCCTCGACCTGCGATCACCAAAGCCAACCCTTATGGCTAGGCTTGCTTTCCCACGACCCAAAATGAAGCCAACCTTTGGCTGGGCTTCGTGCGCACCTATCCAGGCCAGCTTCAGTTCTGGACTTGTGTCCCCCCCCCCCCCCCGCGGCAATTTGGCCTAAAACCAGCAGCTTAGCTGTTGGGTTTCTTCCTAGAACCTAGCTCATAGCCTGCAGCCATAACTTGGGTTGCTTTGCAAGCTACACCGTGGCCCAATATGCCTTTAGGGCCTTGCCTTGCATATGGCAGCTAGCCCATAAAGATGGGCTACGATATTTTTTTCGAACCTAGTGCCCCATTTTTGGCATTCTCGCTTGATAACCATACTCCTATAATTTTTGGGACGTTATTAGTGAATGCTTATCAAGCTATAATTTTATTATCGCTTGGCCCAAAAAAAATTCATGCTAATATCAACCCGAATGTTATTATTTTGCTTCTACGATCAAACCTGGATGGTTACGATCTATTGAATTAATTAATGGAACCAGCAGTCCATTAATCTGACAATTAATCCAAATTTATAGGCATAAAGTCCATTTTTTGGCAATTAACGATTCAATAAATTATTTATTTTCTTTGAACCATTGACTCACTTTCGTAGTCCCAAAGCACTCACACTTGAGTTCCTGAAGCAACCCAAATCCACTACACTTAGTTGTATATTGTATTATGTGTTCTTGCAGGAACCTCTCTTTTATGAACTAAATGTTCATAAACTAAATTGAACTTGTAGTTTCAAATTTAGTGTCTTTGAAGCCTGAAGTTTTCATAAAACAATACACCCATGAAAACCCGACGTTTTTCATGAAAACCATGTCTTAGAACCCGAATATTCTAACTTTGATGCTTATGGATATCTTATTTTCATAGCACCAATCACAATCTTGTCCCCTCCATTTAGTGGATTGTTGAACCGTAACAAGTTTGATCTCACTGATTTGGACGTTTCTTAACATAAACCACTTTATGTGGGTACAAGATGTGAATCTCCACTTAACTATCAAGAAGCTGAGTAACCATTGAAACCAACAATGGCATGGAAAAGTTGAATAAGCCTCCGCCATGATCTTCATTCGAAGACTTATGCTCGAAGCATTACAAATGAAAATACCTCCCAAACAAGGATTCCATGGCTCTTTGGCTTGCTTCTATGAACTGTCTAATCATGAAAGATATTGCCTAAAACACACCATGATTACGTCTATGAATGAATACGATTATGAAGTTTGTAAATTCGATTGAATTTTGACTTGAGAATACTTTTATTGTCTATCCTTGTTTCTAACTGGTCCTGAAATAGCAGTATAGAGAGCAGAAGTTTACCAAATTCTCAGATCTAATTACTATCATAAATGTGAGAGAATGGTATAGACCCAGCTTCGACAAGGGATGCATCGACATGCATGTTCAGCTTCGACAAAGGTGCATCAGATGGTATTGCTCTGCTTTAGCAAAGACCTATCGAACAGACCTCTCCAGCTTCGGCTGAAATTTACTGAACCCAAGTCTTGGTTTGTCTCTCTCACAATTAGTTTTGAGTTTGTTTTTACATATGGTAGAATCAGGGCCTGTCAAGGTGGCATCATGCCCGAAGCGTGATATTTGGCACCTAAGACCTAAAACTTCAAGAATTAGGGATATTGTTACTGAACCTCAACCCTGCAGAATCTACTTCCATCTTGATGGAATAGATCATTGGTTATGCACCTGTTCATGCCTATACCAATGTCATTGATGAGTACCATTCTAGTAGTCAATATGTGAGACTAATTTTGCTCCACCAAACACTATTGGAAGAGCAGAATTTTGACATGGATGAACTTGTTGGCCGAATCCCCTTAGTAAACCATTTACTTTGTGAACATTCTTCTATGTTCTTGGATTCACATTTGGTGTTTGTTTTAGTTATGGATAATCTTACCGATATTGTCCTTGAATATGAATTAATTGAATCATGTTTCTTAAAACATGTGACCGAATTCAATTAAACACGTGATTAGGTACGGATGTGGGAAAGTTAGTTGTGTGGATGAATGCAATACTACGCACTCTTTATACCTAAATCACATCTCTAACAACGATTTCAGAGACCTTATATTCTCCCCATTCCTAAAGAACGTCGTTCAGTCTTAAGGATATTCGAGATGACAATAATCATGAAAGAAACCACCAATGGAAAATAAAGTAGAATATCTTTGCACCACTTCCAAAAATGAGCTTGAAGCATTGTTTTAGGGCCAATGGGCTATCTCCCATCTGGGAACACGCCACATATGGCAGGCCTGGAGTTTGGTGATTGAGCAGTTTACTTGCCTTGGCACGAACTTTTGGGACACTTAGGTCGAACAATGATGTTACGACGCATCTTCTTACCCGAAGTAAGGATCATGTGCTTACAAGCACACTTTGCCAAGCTTGCTTATTTAGGAAATTAGATTTCTATATCATCCCTCACAAAGATACGAAATGACCCCGTTTTCACAGTGGATTTAAGGGAATATTTGTGGACTAATCCAACCAAAATATGGACCATATAAATACTTATGGTTTTGGTTGATGAATCGACAAACTAGTCACAAGTTTGTCCACACACATTGTTGCTAAACCTCCTGGCCAATTATAAGAGTTCACCACCCTAATTGTCTTATAAAGTCTGGAATACTTGATAATGCTGGGGAGTTTATATTGAAGGTTTTCGATAAGTATTGCATTTCTTTTGGGTTTATAATTGGAAATCAAATTCCCAAGTTCACCCCAAAACAACCTCGCAGAGCGATCATAAAGTGCAATTTAATTGATCGTCATTTCCTTGGGAAACGCACCAAGCTTTCGGTTTCTGCCTATGGCTAGGCAATCTTGTTCGTAGCTATGTTAATCCACCTTGAAACCCATTGGCACCCAACCATTTCGACATTACAGTTGGTTACTGGGTACAAATTTGACGTTTCGTACTTACGCTTTTGGGTGTGCATTCCATGTGCCAAGTTGCCCCGTTGCAACATACCGACATGGTCCTCAAAGAAGGATGTGAATCTTTGTTGATCATGATTCCTTTTCATAAGCTCTTTAAAGCCTTTGCGTGCGATCACTTTATCGCTTATTTGCGGATTGTCACTTCAATGAAACAGTCTTCCCGCCATTAGGGGGAGATAAGAACGTCAACGTTCCTGTAGAACAACACGAATTTGCATGGACATTGCCCACTATGTCTCATCTCGATCCCCATACCACACAAGTGTGATAAGCAAGTACGATGTATTCTAGCTTTCAAAATGTTGCTCCAGATGCATTCCTCTAATCTAACTAAATTGACGAGATCATATACCAGTTGCAAACATGTCTGCAAGGATAGACGTACTTAACAAAAGTCGAGTCAACATCCTTTGGATGGTTTGGCCGCCTCTGTTGGATGGTCCAGTACATCGGCGGATAACCAATCAATCTATCTGGACATAAAGTACAACAAATCACTCGGTTCATAGGATTCACTTCCCTAGAAGATGAAGATCATGGCACAAAATGAATCCATATTCGATCGCTATCTCAAATTATTTCCATCTCATGAGATTAATCTGGATTACTCCCGAAACTTGAAGTTCTTGGTCCAATATACTAGTTTGGATGAGAAAATGGAATTGGAATGAGATTATCATCGATGATGTTTTCACTTATATGGTAGTTACTGACTTAGATGAAAAGGGATGATATTGAACCGTGTTCCGTTGATTAGTGACAATGTAGAACTGATTGAACAATTGAAATCACAATCCAGGTTAAATTCCTTACCAAAGTGTGTTTTAGACCTATCATTCCTACACTGCCCAAGGTAACCCTATTGTGTTACAAGTGGGAAAGGAAGCGTAATGAGATGAATGAAATAGTGCAATATGATACACGTCTTACGGGTCAAGGTTTCTCTCAAAAGCCATGTGATTGACTGCAACATTATGAAATGTGGTTAGTATTTTTCCATGGGGATATTAATATGGAGATCTACATGTAAGTTCCCAAAGAATTACATGGACTAGTTTAAATAGTTCCAAACCACGAAACACCCTTTCAACTCGTTTGAGGCATTCACTTACGGATTGAAGCAATCCGGCGGATATGGTATACTCGCCTAAGTGATTATTTGATCAGTTAGGGATATGAATTATGCCCTTGCATGTTAAACTATGAATTCATATTCCAAATTGCTAGAGTTACAGTTTATATCATTGACATGATTCTCACTAAGACTTTGAAAAAGCTTGAGAAAACTGCCTTGCACCTGAAGATAGATAAAGATACATAAAACTTCGAATTCCATAACCTCTTCAAGGGTCTCATTTGCATATAGCGTTGGAAAATCATAGGTATACTCAAAAGGTAACAGCTTAAGGGTGTAGTTCGACTGGTAGACCAAAATACTGTCAGAACAACTCTTGAACTTTAGGTCAAGGCATGAACAAGTTTTCCCAAGATACATAAAGATGAAGAATTCAGATCGTTGATATCACTTTTAGATTTTTTACGATTAATGCAAATATTGATCAGAGTTTATAAAGTCTCCACAACAATTTGAATCGTTCATCTTTCTACGTTCACTAAAAAAATCATGTTTTTCAAAAGGAAAATCTGAAAAAACGAAATTTGGTGAGAAGAATATAGCGTAAGGGTAAACGACAATTGGTGGTTAAATATAAATCTAAAATTTATGGATTGTGGAATCGAATTTTAGAGTTGAATCATTCATCTAATATTTTAAAAATTCAAAAACAATGTAACCATCATCCAAGCATATAGGATGCAATGCCAAGCGTTTGTATATTTTTTTTTTCACATTTTTCACACTTCTACATTAACTATTATGAATTTTTATTGATTTTGAACTCCCCCTAAAAAAAAAATGTTCATGAGGGTTTGGAGGATTTAAAATTCCAAACGACGATGTACCCACCTCAAAGCGTAGGGATGCAATCACTTAGTTTACATATTATTTTCACATTTTTCCACGGTTGTAAATTAATTATTATGATTTTTTATGTGCTTTGGTATTTTGTAAGAAAAGCAAACCACTTTAAAAAATTCATAATGAGTGGTCAAACTGGTCTACCTATGACGGTTGATCACCGTTGATCATAATTGACTGTGTTGACCCTAGTTTAAAATTACCAAACTACCCTTTTTCTTAATAGGTTGAAATGGGTTACCTATGATTAGACTTGTTAAGAATCTGTTATTAATGGGTTCATAACATGTGAACCAATAACGACCTGATTAGCTAATGTGTCGACCCGAAACACGTTATTTTCATGTCGTTTCATATTAAGTTAACAGGTCATGCAATAAATTATTAGGCCTAGTTTTTAAGGGTTAAGAAGCTTAGGAATGGATCAGAGTGAAGGAAAAGGTTTGGAGCTTAGTTAGGGTTTCTAGTGCTTAGAGATAGTTTGCTCTTCTTGGTGCGTTCTTCCCTCATTTTTTGTCCTCCTCAACGTACTGGTGCCTTCTATTTACATAAGAAGGGATCTTGTCAAGCTCCAGCTAGGGAATGCCTTGGTTTTCTCTCTTATTCAAGTTTTGCTAAGTCTTCCATTCTCATTTCCATGGTTCCAGCTACATGGCTCCTTTTTAGTATAACACTGCAGAGGGTTGGTTTTCCGCAACAATTCCACATCATGACTCTTCCAATGCTCATTTTCATTTTCTCCCTCATTTTCTGTAAAAGCTTGGAAGAGGAAGATTCTTTCTTCTACTCATTAAAAGAGGCCCGTGGGTCTAGGTCAAAATGTGATTTGGCTTTGATTTGGTCAGCTTAGTTTTGGGTTTTAGTTGGTTCCTAAATGTCCTAGTTGGTTTTTAAGGGAAATGGTAAAGACAAAAGTTGTTCTTTCTAGCCTTCCCACGTGAAGCCAAAATTATGGGTTTGGGCTTTTGGTGCTCCCGAGTAGCCTAAAGTCTTCCACAATCCTAATTCTACGTAGCCCAGTAAACTTCCTTAACCATGCATATTATGACCCACTTAGCAAGCTTCGTTATGCAGCTTAGGCTCATTTAAGCATGTCGCATGCTTGGCATGACTTGTATTATAAAATTAATATATTAATATCATAATATGGCTTGGCACGATAAATATGCGCGATTTGCATGGCTTGCCGTGATTTTACAAACGTCCATTTCATAAATTATTACTTTATTGGCATGGCATGATAGTAAATTTCATACCCTTCGTTTCGCAATTTATGCATGAATTTAAGCTTTGCTTGCGACGTATATGCAACGATTGGGCTTTGGGCTTATTGGTGAAATTTTTGGGTCCTAACATTGCTAACGTTTGTATTTCTTATACGAGTTTTATAAAGATATATGAGAGGAATTTGCAAATTCCTACTTCGGAAGAGTCATTTACAAATTCGTCTCTAATGTCTTTGTAATGCTAGTGAAGGACATTTTTTATCCTCTTATTCAACATGTTTTCATTCACTTCATTATAATTTGACCACAGTCCCTTGGGATATTAGAAATCACTTACCAAAAAATAACTATAGGTAGCCACTTAGTATTACAGTCTAGTGATCTTCCTGTTGACTTGTAAGTAAGAGGTCTTAGGTTTAATTTTCGCCAAATGCGAATTTGAACAAAATTATTGCTAGCCCACTTTGAGGCTAGGCCCACCCACTCTCCCTTAGTGATATAATATCGTTTGTTAAAAAAAAAAAAAATTAACTATAGGTAAAAAAAAAAAAAAAACCCCTTCACCTATGCTACAATGATAATCAAGTGCAATAATAGTTGCATATGAGTTTTTGTTTTCTTCAAAACTTACTCAAGTTTCTTTTACTATGAAAGAGAATTTTGAAGGACATTGTAAAGCACCCCTTCTTGTAACTTAAATTTATGTATTGTTGTGGCTTATTTTAATCTGACAGGGAGAGAAGGAGGCTTGGCAGCAGAGAGAGTAGGGAGAAAGATGTGTTTGTAAGGTTGTGTAGAAGATATGTTATTCTCCCTATGCAATGCCTTTATTTATAAAATAAGGAAGGAAAGAATCCTTCTCCTCCAAGGGATACAAGTCATAATACGAAGAATAACTCGTATCAAATCTAATCTAAAATTTACACAATCACACTTAAATACAATGTTTATAACACTCCCTCTTGAATGTGTAAATACTCAAGTAGATTTGGTATCATGTAGAGCTGAGGAAGTTGACTCGTCGACACTGATTCTGGGAACATGCTAGTCTCAAAGTAACGTAGGAATTTACATATGGAACTAAGTCTCACAAAAACCCAATGGCTATGGTAAAACACAAGTGGGGACAAAATCCATAGTCTGAGGGAAAATGCGTGAGAAATGTAAAGTCAAATGAAACGTATACGGGACAACATCAAGGATATGATCAACCCAAGGTGGGTGCCTCGTCAAAACTCGTTAGGTAGCAAAAACCCAAAAGGAAAAATGCTCCTAATAGTAGGGATTTGTCTATTCAAGGACGCTTCTGTAATCTAGAATTTCCTCATGAGTTGGATAGAATAAGTAGCCAACAGACAGATTCTTAGTAGGCTCAACAACTTGTGCCGTGGGTTTCCTCTTCTAGGGGTGTGAATCCTTTAAACCAAGTGGTCTGCCACGCTTTTGTGTAAGGGCAGAGGATTGGCTAGCTGCTTATGTATGTGGATCGGCCAAAGTGGTATCCCAGGCCTCCAGAGAGAATTTCGTCGTACATTTGGTACATCCATCTTCGCAAGCACATTTGTAGTTGGAATATGTGATCTTGTCACTCACGCTAGATCCATGAAAGCATCTAACATGCTCTAAGCTACTCTCTGAAGATCTCATATGCAATGCACTTCAGTTTCAAACTGAGCGATGCAGGGACCTAAATAAGACAAAGTGGGAGTCGTCCATTTAGGTGCTTGACTTCAATGTTCTGATGTTGTTGTTCCTGTTGAGAATAAAATAACTTTGGCGCTATGTGCTTAGTGTTGTCTCCCTTGATGTATCCCTTTTTTAACTGCTCGATACAGGTTGTAGTATCTTCAAAGATCATCGTAGGAAGGTCAACGATGAAAGTAAGACCACTAGTGCTTCAGATATATTCCATGACTGCTCTCAACCAAAAGTACTCACACGATGCTTCATGCAGGGCGAGAATCTCAACATGGTTCAAAGAAGTCACAACTAGCGTTTTCTTGGTAAACCTCCAAGATATAGTTATGTCTTCAATGGTAAAGACCTAGCCTGTTTGAGAACGTGCCCTATGTGGGTCAAACAGATAACCAGCATCTGCGTAACCAACAAGGCAAGAATTAACCCAAGGATTGAGGGGGCAGCGGCTCATCTCGAGGATCCATAGGTGTAGAACAAGCTTAAATCTGTTGTACCTTTGAGGTAGCGGAAAATGTCTTTAGCACCATTTCAGTGTCTGCATGCAGGCGTGTCACTGTATCTAGGTAAAAGATTAATAGCGAAGGAGATGTCGGGTTTAATGCATTAAACCAAGTACAATAAAGCGCCAATTGCACTTAGGTATGGAATTTCAGGCTCCAAAATCTCTTCCTTATCATCCTTGGGACCAAAAGGATCTCGCTTAGCATCTAGAGTCCGAACAACCAGAGGAGTACCCGAAGACTTTGCTTTATCCTCATTAAAATATTGCAACACTTTATGGGTGTAATGCGATTGATGTACTAGGATTCCATCCGAATAATGCTCAATATCCAGGCTGAGACAATATCGAGTTTTCCCAAGATCTTTCATCTCAAATAACGATTTCAAGTGAACGGCAATTTCCTTAAGCTATGCGGGAGTTCCGATGAGGTTCATGTCGTTGACATAAACTGCAACAATCGCAAATCCAAAATGTGACTTCTTGATGAGCATGTATGGGTATAGTTCGTTGTTCACATAACCCTGACTTGTCAAATATTCACTCAGACGATTATACCACATTCGCCCAGATTGATTCAATTCGTAGAGTGATCTCCTCAATCTAATCGAGAGAGTCTTCCGTGGTCCAGAACTATTTGAACCAGTCAATGGAAGTCCTTCTGGAACTTTCATGTAGATTTCCGTATCTAGATCCCCATAGAGATACGTGATTACCACGTCCATAAACTGCATATTTAGTTTTTCAGAAACTACCAAACTGATAAGGTAGCGGAACATTATAACGTCCATTACGGAGAATATGTCTCCTCATAATCAATCCTAGGGTGTTGAGAGAAGCCTTGCACTACGAGGCGTGCTTTGTATCATACTATTTCATTCTTCTCATTACGCTTCCTCACAAAAACCCACTTGTAACCCATGGGCTTCACATGTGATGGAGTATAAAATATAGGCCCAAACACCTTACGTTTCGCAAGCGATTCGAGTTTGACCTGGATTGCTTGTTTCCAATTTAAATAATCCGTTCTATGTCGCCATTCATCAACAGAACATGGTTCAATGTCATTGCTAAGCATGATGTTAGAAGCAACTGTATACACGAATGCATCATCGACAATCATCTCATTTCGATTCCAAACCTCATCCAATGTTGCGTAATGGACCAAAATCTCATGATTCTCAGAATGCTGATATGTCTCATCTAAAACATCACCATAATCTAGAATAACCTCAAGCGTTAGAACATTAGTCAATAGTCGGATTCAGACTAGGGTTACTAGTTTGTGCCGTTTTCCTTTTTCGAGGTTGTGAATCCTTTGAACCAGATGGTTTGCCACACTTCAAGGTATGAGCAGATGATTGGCTAGCCGTCAGTGTACCAGACGTTCTACAAGAACGTTAGTGATCTTATCTCCCTTTAACGAAGGGAAAACTGTCTCATTGAAGTGACAATCTGCAAAACGTTCGGTAAAGAGATCTCTTGTCAAGAGCTCTAAGTAGCAAATAATTCATGGCCAATCATAACCGACATAAATTCCCATTTTGATTTGTAGTGGCAGCACTATTGGCACATAGACTGCACACCCAAACACACATAAATGCCAGACTTCAGGATCGTATCAAGTAACCAACTGTAACAGTGAATGAGGTTAGGTAGCGGTGGGCCTTAGGCGGACCAACATAGTTGCGTGCAATATTGCATGGCCCCAGGAAGATACAGGTAAGGGTAGGTTAAATGGAAATTTGAAAAAAAAAAATCAAACCAAACACCGAACCAAGGCCGAAAAAACCGAACCGAATTGAAAAAACCAAACTGAACCGAATTCTTTTGGTTCGATTTCGGTTTCAATGGTCTAGAAACCGAACCGAACCGAATTAATTAAATTAATATTTTTTTTTTATTTGTTTAATTATCTGTTTTGGGTATTATTTTCTAAACCTAATTTGTAAGCCCAATGTGTTGCCAAACTTTAAGCCCAAAATATTAAAAAAAAGCCTTTAACAACTCTAAACCCTAAGCTATTATTTCTCCCCCTTCTTTTCTTCCACCCCATTTCCATTATTTCTCATTTATGAGATCTAGCTCTCATCCATCTCGAGCCCAAAGCCAAACGGCTCTTTTCCACATTTTCATCAGTCCTCTCTCTCAAAACAACCCATGCCTCTATTTCTCTTATCTCTTCGCAAATCTCATTGCTGCAACCAAAGTCGCAGAGCCTCCAAGGGGTGCACAAGTTTGCAAACGAAATTGTAGTCCTCATCTGAAGATCAATCCTAAAAACAAACCCCCAAGGTAAAAATCTCTCATGGCTTCTATTTAGTTCTATTAGGTTTATTTTCATGGAAAAATCAAAGAACTAACACATGCATGCATTTTTTCAGAGCTCTCGGATCCATAACAAGAAAGAAGCACCGACACCCAATAATATTAGATCCATGGCCGATCGTCCAACTCCCGATCATCGGTCATAAAATCAAAACCATCATCAGGTGTTTAGCTTCCATCTGCTCTTGACTGCCTAGTTTAAAAATAAAAAATAAAAAACAATTTTCAAGGAAAAAAACCAAACTGGACTGAAATCAAACCGAAAATAAATAAATAAATAAATAAATAAAAAACAGAATTGAAAAAAACTAAAGAAAAATCGAACAGTAACTTCAGTTTGGTTTTCGATTTCACCCAGGCCATTTTGGGTGTGAACATAAGTGCAAGATGTTCAATTTCAATTCCAATAGATATGCAATAATAGTCAAAAGTCTGTGACGTAAACTCTCCAGCATTATCCGGTCAAATCGACTTGATTGGATAATCAGGGTGGTGAGCCCTAAGCTTGATAATTTGTGCTAGGATTTACAAATGCAGCATTGCATGTGGACAATAAGCAGACATGTGGCATCACATTAATGTATCAACCAACACCATGAAGTATCTAAATGATCCGTATGTTGGTTGGATAGGTCCACAAATATCCCCTTGAATCCTCAGAAGAAACTTATGAAGATCCTGAATAATCTTTGTAAGTGAGGGTTGAATGTTCAACTTCCCTAAGGAGCATGCTTTGCACAGCGGATAACCGAGATAAGATTTTAAGTGATGCCTATGTGATACTTT
Organism: Pyrus communis; assembly: GCF_963583255.1. Taxonomy (NCBI): domain Eukaryota; kingdom Viridiplantae; phylum Streptophyta; class Magnoliopsida; order Rosales; family Rosaceae; genus Pyrus; species Pyrus communis. Next base: position 14,723,108 of record NC_084818.1, read on the forward strand.
AAGGATACGGCGCATCATATCTCGTTCGGGGTGTCCCATTTGATGCATATGTGATACTCTGGAACCCAGCCATAGGGTTGGCCACATGATGGGTCTCCACGAATCGAATGGTTGTTATGTACAACCCATTCAGGAGACATTCCAGCTTCTCATGAATACGCTTATGGTCATATTTGTAAGAAGTGGTCATATTTGTAAGAAGTGATACAAAGAAATTCAAAACCATTCTCTTTAGTGGCTTCAACATGATATTGATTATCTCGTATATCTCTAAAACTCCGCAACGTTCTAGCGGAATGTGGAGAATAGAGTGCCTTTTTAATGGTTAATTCAGTACCATTGTACAACATAATACGAGCCTTTCCGTATCCTTCTATCAGATTGGATGGGCCTGAGAGAGTTGTCAGAGGTGCATTTTTAGGTACAAAGTTAGTAAAATAGTGTTTCTCACGCAATATGGTGTGCGTGGTGGCACTATCAGCTAGACAACTAACTTCCCCACTAGTCATACCTAGAAATAAATTAATATAATCTGTCACATACATAAATATAATTCCATTCATTCAATTAATCAATTCGAGAAATAATATCCATAAAATAGTTATTAATTCAAAACAAACCAATCCAAACAAATTATTCCAAAGACTTAGAAAAATTGTCCAAAAAATTAAACCATAAACCTAAAATTTAGGGGAGGGGTTTGGCCACTCCTAGTGTGTTCGTCCACTAGGGGTGTAAAAACGCCCTAACATGTCTTAGAATATTACTTCAATGGGAGCAGATGCCTCCTAAAAATCTGAAACCTCCAGAGTTGTAGTAGTATCTTTGGGATGTTAAACATGCACAAAGTTAGTCTCAAGGTGGGAATGATACTTGGCAATAGCCTCGGGGGTAGCTCGGCATACGCGTGACTAATGATCCTTAAATCCATAGCAATAACACATGTCCAGTTCAGTGGAAATCGACTAAACAATAGCTTTTCCTTTGTTCTTGAAGTTTGGGGCCTTAGGGGCAAAGGGTTGGAGCTTCTGGGTCAAATTTCCTCCTTTGGTGAGCCTCTGTTTTGTTGACCTTGGGCCTGTGGTGGGGCTTGCTACCCATTTCCATGGCCACGACGGGGTTTCCGTCGGTTACGGCTGCTAGAATTAGTCACATGTGCTTCAAGTGGAGTGTTTGAGCCAGTGGATAGAGCTTGATGATTCTTCATCAAAAGATGGTTCTACTTTTCAGCGATAAGTAAAACAGATATCATATCTGAAAATTTGGTGAACTTATATGCCCTATATTGTTGATGCAGGACAATATTGGTGGCATTGAAGGTCGAATAGGTATTCTTCAGAACATCATGTTCGGTTAATTCCTCTTTACAAAACTTAAGCAGTGATTGGATTTTACAAACTTCATAGTTGTATTCATTCCCAAACTTAAAGTCTTGGAAGCGTAAATGATGCCAGTCGTGTATTGCTTCAGGCAAGTAAATATCTTTCTGATGATTGAAACGATTAGCTAGAGCGAGATAAAAGGTACGTGGATCCTCCTCTACGAGGTACTTGGTCTGCAGTGCATCATAGATGTGTCTGCGGATGAAAATCATAGCAGTAGCTAGCTTCGTCAACGGGCTCATCGTTGGTAGGTTCCTCGATAGTAGCTCTAAGACACTTTGCAATAAGATGGAGCTTTACGTCTTGAACCTACTTTAGGTAGTTCCTTCCAGAGACTTCCAAAGCTGTGAAATCGAGCTTGTTCAAGTTCGACATGTCCCTAAAACAGAGAGTACAACAAAACGTGGTTAGTCGTATGGAAAACCATAGACATATATCGTAGAACATGCGGTTTCTATAGACATGTATTGGTTTAATTTAAGCATGAAAGCTACGGGTTTCATGTGATAAGTTTTGAATGAAAATTGCGGGTTTCAAAGGCACTAAATTAGAAACTACAGGTTCGATTTAGTTATGAATGTTCGATTCATATATAGGGGTACCTGTAAGAACACAGAACACAATATACAATAAAATGTAGTGAATTTGTGGATTGCTTCAAGAACCCAAGTGTGAGTGCATTAGGACTACAAAAGATAGTCAACGGTTCAAAGAAACGAAATAATTTATTGAATCGTTAATTGCCAAAAAAGTGAAATTCAGGTCAATTATTTTGAATTAATTATCAGATTAATAGACTGCTGGTCACTTTAATTAATTCAATAGATCGTAACGATTCAGGTTTGATCGTAGAAGCAAAAATACTAATAACATTTGGGTTAAAATTATAGCCTAATCTCGGTGGGCTTGGGTGCTGTGTGAGGGGCAAGGCCCCAAAAGGGGTTTAATGGGCCACAAGTTGGCTACATAGTAGCCCAATCATGGTTACAGGCTATGGGCCGTGTGTTTGGGACATGCCTGCAACAAAGCTGCTGGTTTGTGGGCCATAAAAGGCTCGGGTGCACAGGCCCAACATGGAGCTGGCCTGGGATGGGTGTGCACAAAGCCCAGCTAGAGCTGGCTTCGTTGTGGGCTGGTTCTAGGCAAGCCCAGTCACATGGGTTGGCTTTGGTGATCGTAGGCCTAGACAGATGGCAAGCCCAACAATCAAAGCTTGTTGTAGGCAGGCCACATCACGTGCAAGCAAAGCACAGCAAGAAAAGCTTGCTGGCTTGATGGGCCGAGACAAGGACAGAGGCCAGCAAAGGCTTGCTAGCCTACTTGAGTGGACTTAGGGCTTTGGGCTCGTGCATAAACCAACCTAGGTTGAGGCCTGGTTACAGTGCAATGTAGTGCAGTGGCCGAGGCCTGGTTACAATGTAGCTATGAGAGGTCCATGGCGTCGAAATGATGTCGTCCTAGCTATGGCTTGGCTCTACGGTGCGGCATGGAGCCGCGGCTCAACCGAGAAAAATCCCATAATTTTTTTTTCAAATTCTAGGGTTAAAAACCCGAATTGCTTCTAAATTAATTTCAATGATTTGACTCACAAATTCCACATAGCATAATTGTGTATTGCATGAACAAACATATATATTGACCAAATATATGAACACATATGCATATATATATATATATATATATATAATTGAAAGGAAAATATAAATATTAAGGGTTCATGCATCATGGGGAATGTTTTAATACTTCAAGGTCGTTTCAAATATCTTAATTTATTTTAAAAGAACTTGATTGGCATAATATAATTGAAAGCCTTATGGCAAGAGTGTGCTGATAACATGTTGTAAGCCTAATTTATTGAACTGTATTTAAGACTAGAGAGGGAGAGGGTTGTCAACAAGAAAGAGATGTAATTCTTCTGAGGTGTGTGTTGTATCACCCCATTGTGCCTTTAATTATAGTAGTAGGATAGGTTAAATCCTTACACTAATAGGATTACAACTCTAATAGGATATTAACCACTAAAGGGAATATTCAAAGATATCCCTAGATACAGTAGGATTTACACAATCACATTCCTAATCTAATAGGATTACAACAGAAATAAAATTATCAATGTCCAAGGAATCTTATTTAGGAAATAGGACATTCATTAAGAATTGATAAGTTAATAAATAATATTTTAGTTATGCATTGGAATAAACTTCATATTGTAGTAACTTATAATTTTTCTTTGTCGCATTTTAAGGAAACACGCCTCCACATAGTTTTTTTTTTTTTGGTCAAAGGTTAGATTTTGTTAGATTAGTCATCGACGGGGTTCGAACTCATGTCGCCATGTAAGGACTCAACTCCTTTCTACCATTGTAGTAAAAGGTTACTTGCGCACGCCTCCACATAGTTAGTTATAAGTACAAAAATATGCGAGAAATGAAATATTTGGCGCCGCCTAAGGAATCCTATTTAGAAAATAAGTTCATTAAGGATAAATAAGTCAATAAATAATATGTTTTAACTACTCCTCAATTAAGTAATAACCTTCCTAACGTTATAAAATTGGTTTGGTCCTAGCTGTATAATTTCAAAGAGATTTTACTGTATAACTATATCATAGGGCAAAGACGAAAAAAAGGAAAATTGTTTCAAAATACATGTATAAGACTATTGCTTACTCAAATATCACACAGAAACTCAATATATGCCTACTATATTGGGATACAGTTAATTTTTGATAGAGATAGGTAGATTAAAAAGTCAACCCGTGATACAGGATAGGTTAAAAATATAATACAAGAACTATAAAAAAAAAATTAAAAAACAAAACATGTAATACATGTATATACATGTGGATATATACAAATAATTTGTGATGGAGGTATGAGACAAAAAATAAATAAATAAATAAAATATGTAGTAGATGTAGATAAAAAGAAACATGTAATACAGATGGATTGTTACAAGTAATCTGCGATGAAGTATGAGACCAGAAATAAATAAATAAATAAATAAAGATAAAAAAGGTTCTAAAACATGTGGTAGAGAGGTAGATAAAGAATTCATGTGTTATAGGTAAATATTGTCATGTTTAATTAGTACGTAGTAGCATGTTGATACGTCAACAAAAAAATAAAGAAAGAATAAGAAAACGGCAGCACAAAAACGAAGAAAAAGAAGAAGAAGATGATGCGTGAGAAAAAAAGTACACAAATAAAAAGAAGATCTTATGAGGAAACAATCCTGATTAAGAAAAAGAAATAAGGAATAAGTAACGATCACTTGGAGAAATTATAAGAAAAGAGTTAATTTGGAATGAAAGTAACAATAAAATGACGTGGAATCACGATCATCAAACTTATTTTAATAAAATGAAATATTCGTAATAATACATCTAGTTTCCTCATAAAGAAACATGATACGCCACCAACATATATGCATGGCATATGAATGAGATGAACCAACACAAGTACAAGAAAACAAAGGAAATTTTCTTGAAACTACTAAACAAATCCCATTCCCTCCCATTTCTCAAATTATTTGGCCAGTCAGCTTGAAGGCCATACTTAGAACAGTCATACTCTGCAACCCTTCAAGTTTTTATATCGTATGATAATTTCTCTCTGTCTCTGTCTCTGTCTCTGTCTCTCTCTGATGTGTGCATGTGTGGTTTCAGTGCCACTGCAAAATTGCCTTTAGGTTGGTAGAGGTTTAACAGCTCTGATAATAACCAGTTTGACTGATAACACAGAAATTCAAGTCATCTCTCGGATATCATTCTGTGTATATCTCTCTTTTGTAAGCATCTCAATGCTTTTACTTTGCACACTCAAACAGCGAATCCATTAATCCTCGTAATTATTTTGACACTTGTCCACTAGTTTATATCGTTTTCATCTAGCTAGGGTAGATCAAGAGTTTAGATCCTTGGTTATGTTTATTTACTTATTTATTTGTTTATGCCGACAGTATCAATATATTATGAATGACTCATCAATTGTTATACTGCTTAACACATATTCCAAACCACTTTATACACACCGTTGAGATTGAATTGGGGAAGCATGCTTTGAGTTGTACCGTATGATTAGGTTGTGAGGGTAGTAACTAAATTAGGTTTGGTCTTCACTGATAAAATGAAAGTTGACGGGACCAGAAATTGGTGTTACCAAGATTTTTCTTGTATTTTTTTATTTTTTTGGTCAGAGTGATAGCAAGAATAATATACGAGGGCAGGGCAAGGGAGCATCAAGCATGGGGCAACTCGAGACCCAACACTTTTGTGAGAGTGCGCGAAGGAGGAAGGAAACTGTAAGAAGTTGGGAGGAGGTGGGTGGAAACAGAAAACCCTAAAAGGAGTTGGTCAGAGACACTCAGAAGAAAGAATCAGAACACCCTCTCAGTCTCGAGTCTCTGGACGGTAATATATTAATGTTAGGAACATGAATTCCAGCCATGCATGCACTTAGTAAGCGCCCTACCTTACGTGAAGTTACAGTTTCACCCATGCTGAGCGGGCCCTTGAGGGTAAAAGGATAAATATATATGTATACGCATACACACACACTTCTACTGTCATGTGCTGCTACTCTTGTGCACGAAGCATTACCATTTTTCATTGTGCCCTAGTTATACTGGGGCAGGAATGGCTGGGGCTAAGATTCCTGCAGAAATAGGCTGTCATAAACTTAAATCATCTGTTTATCCAAAAAAAAAAAAAAAAAAAATCCTTAAATTATCTTAGTCATTTAATATTACAACCTAATTATTCTTCTACTTATAGGTACTAGATTTTAAATTCGATTCACATATATAGCAAGTTTAAATAAAATTTATTATGGCTAACCATGTATTACTTCACTCAAATCTCTCACCCATTAATGCAAATGATAATACTTGTATCTCTTTATTGGAGAACACTCGTATCCCACTACTTACAAATAACATGATAATGATATAAATTTCATAACCGTAACTGTTCAGTTTCTTAATCTTCATTTGAAAATCATCCTTACAAAAAAATCATTTTAATAAGAGACCGTTTAGGCATTTAAATGCATGGAACAAATGGACTGTGTGAGTACCAAGTAATATTCATGATGAATTGTCCATTTAACTTATACATTTGGATGACCATACAATCTCTGATTGGAATGATTTTTATGTAGGGAAGATCTTCAAATGGAGATTAACAAATTGAGTGGTTATGATTATGAAATTTATATAGTGAAAATACATGATTCCTAAGAGGTGAGATATGTACGTTGCCCCTACAAGGAGAAAAGTAGTATCATAATGTAAATATATAGTCTGCGTTTAAAAAAAAAATTTCAAAAATGCTACTCTTACAATATTTTTCATACCCCATTTGTACCACCTCTCAAATAGATATGACATTCACATATACTGATAGGTCCTACCTCCATTAGAGAGAGATATAAATGTGGTATGGAAAATGTTGTGGGTATACCATTACTCAAAAATGTAATGCTAGGTAGACCAACTCTTTAGAGCAAACTTAAAAACCATAAATGTGTCACCAATAAAAAATAAGCACGGTAATAAACACTTAAATAATAATCTAATCACTCAACAACCACATCATATAATTTACAAAATTTAATTTAAAAAGTTGATCTTCTTAACATTACCCTATCCCAAAAACTTATATCATCTTAAGAGAATTTGCATTCATTGATCATGTACCTTAGGATCCCAATGTCGCATCCATTGCTAATATATTATGGACATTGTTTATTCCCCGGAAAGTGTTTTTTTTTAGATATACACATATTAAACTGTCATTAGCAGAAATTTAGAAATCCCAACTTCTAAAGTAAAGAGCCAAGTATTTGGAACTTTTATTAGCACTCTATAATATTCACATTGCACACATTTCTTATAAAAATAAAAGAAAAGGAGTAGGGCACAATGGTTTAGAAAATTGGATTCAAACTCTTATAGTGAGTTGAAAATTTGATTTCATGGGAGTGATTCTAATTCTTCAATTCCATATATTGAACTTATGAGTTTGATTTATATATAGACAATAAATGACCAAATATTTAAAAAAAGAAAAAGAAAAAGAAATTAATAAATAGATGGGTCTCACTATAAATAAATGAGAAAAATGTAGTAATGGTCCCTCAATTTTAACTCAACTGGAGCAATAGTGTCTCAATTAAAAATCCATGATCATTGGTCCCTTAACTCATCAAAATGTGCAGTTATGGTCTTTTTTGTCAACTTCGTTAGAATTCCATCATGTCGAAAGAACCATTACTACAATCGGATTAAAGTTGAGAGATCATTGCTACATTTTTTTTCTCATTTGGTTTTTCATTTTTGCCTTTGATTTGGTCTCACCTGGGTGGCACATGACTCATTTTGATAGAAATTCTAACGAAATTGATGAAATGAACCATGCTTGCACGTGTTAAGGGACCAATGGTCACAAATTTTTAATTTAAGAGATCATTAGTCTAATTGAATTAAAATTAAGAGACAATTTTTACAATTTCCTCTAAATAAATATAATTGTAATAATTGAACTCAATATGTATATATGATTCCTACACATAAAAACAAACTCACCTGAATTATTGCGAAAAACTTAAGTATACAAGGGCTCATTTTACTTAAAACCCTCAATGACAAGAAGATAATTTAAATAGAACAAGTTCACCGTTATTATACCATTTTGATCTACTAAATATTATGTGTAAAAAAAATCTCACGCATAATAACACATTATTAGACCAAGATGCCACATAACATTACACTTATGTAAGTCATTCTTATAGGATTTTAGATCGAAACAAGTCATTTAACAGTCATTTATTATTAGCCAATCAGAATCAAACAATAAGCTTATGTTTAAATTGCACAGTTCTAGAGGAGCTGAGGCACATGTTTTTGACCAGTCAAAACCAAGAAACTAACTTATTATTGTTAACTAGTATATATTTTTGGATGAGTCAATTTAATATGGTTGTCATGCGCAATGCAGCCTCAAGAAACATTAAGGATAATTCTACCGGATCGTTTCACTTAAAATAAAAGAAAGGATAATTCTACATTGTAGAAGTTGTTTGCGGAAGGATTATGTTGCAAGCACTTCTGCTCAAGCATTTTTGTTGAAATTGTCTTAAATTTGAGAAAAGTTTAGCATTTGGTAGAACACCACCACACCATAGCAACCAAGGGTCCGTTTAATATTCAACTTTGGGTTTAAAACCTTAACTAGATTTCTAACTTGGTTGGTATTGTTAAAGCTATTTGGGCTTAAGTTTGGGAGCTTTGGATATGGACTTTTTTCATATCTGGGCTGAACAGAGAGATAAAAATAAAGGCCTAAAAGATTCTATTTAAAATAAAAAAAATAATTAAAAATAAGGTTCAATTCTGTTCAGATCGGATCCGATAAAAACCAAAATCAGAACCGATCTGACCGGTTCAGTTCGTTTTTAGACCGGGTTTGATCGGTTTTTTGTTAACACAATTTTTTTCAATTATTTTTAAGTTCTGTTTGATTTTTTTTGAAAGACTGGATAAATTCAACACCAGGGTAAAAGCCAACATAACAAAGAAAGCCCACCAGAGGGGCAAACACAGCAAAACAAAGAGAAGGGACATGAGAGGGCCCACCAAAGGGGCAAACACAGCAAAACAAAGAGAAGGGACATGAGAGGGCTTACAGAGAAAAGACGTTGCCACAAAGGCAAAACGCCAACCCAACACACCCACAAAACAAAAAAAAAAACCATTATGGAGGGCAAGGAAGCCCATCCTTGTTGAGAATGTGAATCAATGAAGATGGGGGTCTTCTGACCCAAGTGGTGCCGCACATCTTCATGTTTTTCCTCGACGCCAGATGGTCCGTCGACTGATTGGCCGATCTTGGAACCCAAGACCAGCGACAGCCCTGAAAAGAGTTCCCTAAACTCAAAATAGCATCTAAGATTGGAAACACTCCCCAGCTGCCCTTAGAAATATCGCCCTGTAAGGAAGAGATCATCTCAAGCGAATCAAATTCCGCCACAACCCACCTAAAACCCAGCTCCGTCGCCAGTTCACAACCCCTAAGCATTGCCATCACCTCCGCAAATTGGGTTCTACATTTCATGATTTTAATGCCCACCCTTAGTTCTATCTCTCTTTGTCTCTCTCTTTTCTGTCTCCTCTCTGCTCTCTCTACTCTCACGTCCAATCCTCCTCCTCTCTCTCTCCTCTATCTTCTTTGTCTCCTCGCTGCTCTCTACTCTCCCGCCAGATCCGCCCCCCCCCCCCCCCCCCCTTCCTCTAATCTACTGTCGTCTCCCTCTTACTTCGGATCCATTCTTCTCTTGCTCTTGCTCTCCTTCATCAGCTCCACCAAGGAGTTGATGGTTGCATTTTCTTTTTTAATTTTAATTGCGAAAACTCCAAAACACTTTAAATTTTATTCCAAACAATTCTTTGAATCTTGTTAAAAATTGCTCATAAGAAATGGTCTTGGAAAATACTTTTTAAAAGGATGATTTTTTTTTTAGTAGAATACCATACGGTCTCTAAGATTACTTGAACGACTTGTAGGCATCCCAAGCTTTAAAACTAAATTATGTATTTGAATCAAGTATATGCTTGGTCTGGTTCAATTTATCAGTAACCGCGTTCGGATTACTTGAACGACTTGTAAGGATACAACATATGATGTACATTATGAACCAAGCATCAATTGCTTGGCGAGTTTTGACGTTCAAAACGATTAAGACGACTCTGAAGCTGTTATGCTATACACTAGACATTTAGCGGAGGGAATGTCGTCATCGTTTTGTATTATTTCTTCCGCAGCAAGCGCGACCAAACCAGATTTCTTCTGATGCTGGTTATTTCTTTTTTGCTTATAACTTACTCTTGGAAGTTTGTATTTTTCAAAACTGAGGCTAATGACGCCTACGTAGCTAGATAAAGTCCGGCTGACCTGTGGAAGTCAAGCAACGATGCCACATTCGGCTGTTCGGATCCACCAGCCTGGGATGAGATATGACCTCAGGAATTGGAAGGTATACATAATGAGTGTTGCAAGTGCCAACTGTGATTCCACTGTATCCAGCGAACGCCCCGTGAACCTGTTGTATCCAGGAGCACATATTCAACGTAACTTCATATGAGATACAAAAGGAAAGAAATGGTCTTGTGCAAATATATGCGCAGGTGCGTGTGCATGTGTGGGTGTTTGAGAAAGAGAGATGGAGAAAAGACACTCACAGCATTTTGCCCTAATACAGCGCAAAGTATTCCGTCTGATGCATTTGCACGACATGCACGGATCATGTATGTGGGGTCTATATACTTCACGTCAACGGGAACACCAGCCTCTTTAAAATACTTTTTTGTCTGGCAGAAGAATAGATGGTTAAAAATGTTTCATCCAAATTATGAACAAAACAATTAAATCAGAGGAATTGCATTATCAGACTATCAGATATTTCTTATGAAAAGAAACAAAAATGGTCAATTACTATGACTGCGTTCTGTGTCTTGATCCTACTTTTGTCCGTTTAAGTACACAAGCATATTAAAAGTCCTAACGAGACTCATTGCCTACTGGAAGCAATCATGATCTATATCCGTATAATTTTTTCATATTTGAGGTCGAAAACCACGGATAGTATGCTACAAGTCTAAAACTGGGTTCTCAAATGCATTGGAAATCATTATCGCATTATAACACAATCACCAACCTCTTGCTGAATATGTACGCCAATATCCCCAAATACCATATTTCCAGATGCATCAGTAGCATTGGTTTTCTCTAGTAAATTCTGCACGAAAAGAACCATACAGAACTCAACAATCTCACCATGTAGTCAAGAAAAACATCAACCAGAGAAAAATCAAAGAAAAATAATAATAATTTAGACATAAAATCCAGGGAATAAATGATCATTATCTTTTTAGGTTAAATACATAAGTTTTTGGTAACCAAAAGAACAAAAAATTTTATCTTTTTCTTAACATAATAAGTTACATATACAATGACCTACAAAATAAAACATGACTTGAAATTATGATTCCGACTCACCTGCCCTGCTCCCTCTGCTACGCAGACCACAGCTGATCCCTTTGTTTGAATTAGGTATTTTAGATGGTGCAAAATACCATGAGGGCCATGTATTTGAAAAGGTACCTTGGATGTGCATATATCACTAGCATCAGTGGAGGGTCGGAAATAAATGAAAATAGCATATATCATTAGCACGGGTCCAGTCTAAGTACCTCAGGTATCAAACATATGTCAATTTGTCCACTAGCTAGGGATGCATGCATTGCTATGAATCCACTGCTACGACCCATCAATTTAACAATGCCAACGCCATGGTAAGCACTATGTGCCTATTACAAGATTGAGGAGAAAGATCAGCATATCATGTAGATATCACTGCCAGGAAATTTAAGTACAAGTGTAGAACCCTCGCAGAAACATAAACCCACGCATGACATGAAAATGATATTGAATAATTAACATAAGAAACAATTACATATCATAACTTCTACCTCAATGTATGCTGAATTTATTGCCCGTTGAGCTTCTTCAACAGCTGTGTCGAAACCAAAAGTTTTGTCCATCAGCAAAATATCATTGTCTATGGTTTTCGGCACACCAACTACAGCCACTCTTAACTGTCTTTTACGGCACTAACAGCAAAATAGGAACCAAAAAACAATTAGACCTTATAAAAATTAAGGCAAATGAAAGAACCAAGCATTCACAACTTGCAAAGACTATATGATTGTCACAAATGAGACTCTCTATGAAAATCCTCCCAGAATATATGTCCAGTACATCATTTCCCAGCCTCTACCAGTATTGCCTGACACATTTTAATAGTAATAAACAGACAGACTATCCCAAACTATAGCACAGAGCACTCATTCCTTCCCAAAAGTTTTCCTTATTATTTTCTTCGGTCATTGTCATGTAAGAGACATTGTACTCAAACTTGAAAGAAGAATATCTTACACGAGTCCTATGAGGGCAATGTTAGGAAATTCTTTTTTAATAATGAATAAATACCAGATTCTAAGCTTACCAACCTCATTGTGTATTGCATCGGCTCCAGCATGTGTGCCGTTTCCGCCCAAAATAAAAACCATGTTGATCCCTCTTTCCTGATATCAACACGCAAATACATATATCATAACACTGAATTATAGGGGAATCATGATGGTTCAATATTACCAATTTCTTAAAAAAGAAGCTTTTCAAGTAATCACCTCCAAACTGTCCACAATGTCACTAACGCTGGGACCTCCACGTGAAACTCCTAACAAGCTTCCACCAGAAAGATGAACATTTTGAACCACTTTCCTAGATAGCTGATAATCAATTCCAGTTTCAACATATTAGTCTACAACATAAATGCATTTTCGAAATATAGGAAACATATATTTATCTTAGAAGCATAGAAAGGATGCAAGAGAATTGTTGATTGAATGATTCATATTAGACAGCTACTTGCAAGGACAAAAGCAAGAACTTACTGGCAGTTCAGCTAATTCATTTTCAGAAAATCCGCGGTAACCATAAGGAATCCCCACAATCTGTTTGACACCGTATATTTCAAGTGTAATGACGATCTGCAGAACGTATATGTTTGATGTCAAATACAGCAGAAGAAAGTATGAAGGTTTGGAGCTGAAAAGGAAAACAATCAGGGAAGAAAGATGCTAAGCCCCAATCATGTAGTTGGTAAGTAACTCCTCAATGTAATTAAACTTTTTGCCTTACCAGTGTAGTGTAAAGCTTAAGATCACAAATACTTGACCGACCAAAAACATCAATACTAAAAGAATGAAATGTTCAAGTCTACAATGTATTAAAAAAAAACCCACAAATACTCAGATTGGGAGGTCTGCCTGTCGGCAGGTTTGGTGAATGACAATACAGTATTTTTGTAAGGCTTTACGCTTGGACTGCTACATCTATACTTTTCTCCTCTCTCTTTTCATTTTTCTCTACATACTTTTCTGATCATTTTCTCCGTGTAATTTTTCTGCAATACAGCAATCCTAAATCTTCTTATTTTCTCTAAAGTTCTTACTACCAAAATTTATACCATCTGCTAAACTCACCATACTCATACACAGAAACGCCCACGCCCATTGTTTGTCCTATACTCCTATAACAGAATGTGAAAATGGCATATGTTGTTATATCAGAACTTTAAATTACAGTTTCTACTACTACATCATGAATTATTGAAATACTAATTCCATCAAATAGAACTTTCAAGGCCAAGGCTGATAAAAGCCACAAGAAAACTATAAAAATTTAAAATTTTGGTGTAATGATAATGACCTGTCTGATGACGTCATTAAGACCAGGGCAGAGCCCTCCGCATGTTACAATTGCTGCTTTCACTTCTTCTGGTTTAAAATATATTTTTTCCCGAGGCCCAGCACGATGAACCCTGGAAATTTTCAATATCATATTCAGCACAAATTGCAGTTTTCAAAATTGAAAAGCTAGTGTCACCTATGCTAAGCAAGCTAAAGTACGCATGTACCAAAAGATCAATCAAAAGTTAATATAATATGAATACATTCAAGTTGCAATTATTTGAAGACCTGTCATTAGCCTAAATGTAGAAAACTTTGAAAAATATGTATGGAAGCTTGTGTGCTCCTTTCTGAATTTACATAGAGTAAAAATGATGACCATCAGCCGATGAAAGAAAAAGAAGCTACTACACTCGATTAACTCATAAATAAAAAACGTGGTAATTCGAAGGAAAAAAAAAAAAAAAAAAACATCTATTGCCTTAAAATCCCTACAAGTACAAAGAGAACATGAATGAGGAAACCGCCATTCCAATGGCTCACCATTAAGCATCCTTTTCAGCTTTCACCCTGCAACAGGACTACAAATCCCTATCAAAACCGAAACTATTAGAACCATTGACCTAGCGGTCCCCCATCCACAACCAGAACTCACAGAATCGCTCTGTTTTTTACTTCTCACTGGAAAACATCCAAGGCACAAAACATAACCGATCTAAAAATCTGTATCATTAAACCGATCTTCAACTTATTGCCGCTCAGAACTTCATCCACAAACAACGAAAGTAAGTTGAGAGAAATATTTACCATTGCTCCACCCAAGTACAATTAGGATCAATGCATTCAGCACCAGCAGACGTATGCGACGAGTAGTATATGGTCTGCACATATTAAAGACATAAAAAACACACACGCAAACAGTAGTCTTTAGTGATTCTCGCATGAGAGTCATATAAACCATTACCATTCAATTGGTTCAACCCAAAAGTAACGAAAATTGAAAAAACGAAAAGGGTACTCTCCTAATAGATTGAAGGTGCAAATACATAAGTTTCTCACAAGTTCTCTCATACTATATAGTGCTCTATAGTGATTCAAAAAGATTCAGATGGCAAATTATTTTTACAACATTTGAAAGATAATTGCTTTATTTACCTTAAGGAGTACCCGGTCATTGTTATTTATGTAGCCGTGCCACTCTTCGTCCGACGGGTACCCACCTGCAAAGTCTTCAATCACCGGAGTCCTGCAACACAATATCTGAGGCCCTCCCAACTCAAATTCAAAAATAAATTCAAACAATAAAAGAAGAATAAAGTGACCTCATTTGTAAGCAGAAGGTGGAAGGAATGGGAACGGCGTCAGGGAAGACATCAGTGATGTGAGGGATGTTAAACCGCTTCTCGAAATCCTTCTGGAACTTGGATTTCCAGTCGGGATCACTGAAATCGATCTGCTGCCGGCCATGGCTCTTGCTCTGAGCGAAGACGCGGCTGCTGTTCTTGGCGACTCCACTGGAAGTAGTCAGTAGTCTCAGAGACGGCGGAGAGAATCCGTGAGAAGCGCGGCGGTGGGGGCCGAGTCCCGGCGGGGCGATCGCGTGCGAGAGAGTGGCCATAATACTTAAGATTTCTTCAAGTTTGTATTGATCAATGGGAGAGTTGGAAGAATTGCAGAAAGAGAGGAGAGAGAGTAAATAAATAATTAAGGAGGGAAAATAGAAAGCAACGACGGAGGGCCGTACGAGCTGACTTATTAGCAGGCTGCAGGAGGTTTTGAAGTCCAAGCTGTCAAAGCCTTTCTCTTTCTTTTTTGGCGTTCTCTGCTTTTCGGCGTTTTCAACGTTTGCGAAAGCCGGCTTTTTTGTTTTCTTTATTTATTTTTTGCTTTTCTAGGAATTACACATATTATTTCATAAAATTCTAGGTTTTTGTTCTTTCGTTTGAGATTTGTTAAATTTGATTCACCAAAAGAAAAAAAAAAAAAAAAAAAAAAAAAAAAACACTTTAAATTAAGGGAATACTATCCAAAAGCACATGAAAAACTTTCATTTAACCATAAGGACAAATAATTTCAAAAATGCCAGGTTACCCTTGACAGAAAAAGGCAAACTTCTAACATTCAGCAAAGTTCACATGAAAGCAAATACAAGAAATGACAAAGTTACGAGCTCTAGGAGACAAACCATGCAGCAAATTCACATGCAAAAAGAGACAAGCAAGTTCACATGCAAAGCAAAAAATCAGACCATGTTTCAAAAACAATGCTGACAATTCCAGCAACAGTAGAAGCAAAGTGATAAATGACAAGTACCAAGGAGATGTCCGCACCATTTATTTATAAAGAATTTTAATACCGTTGTATCCTCATTCACTATATATAAGTGGAGTTCCATTCCTAGCATCCTTGTAAACACTTCCTTGTAAACACTTTCTTGTAAACAATTATCTTTGTAAACATTCTAAATATCAATAAAAGTTCAAGGGTACAGATTCAAGCAATCTTCCAAGCCTTAAGTAAGTTTCCTTTTCTTTCTTTAGTATGTTTGTTTAATTAGACTTATAGTCCAAAACAAGGAAATGCTAGTGTAGTTATATTATTAATCTGCTAAACTGACGATCATACTTTGTTCAAGCACTCTGTTATAGTTGAATGTTTGCCATACAAATAATTGGACATCAACCAGGGTACCTCTGAGTTCAGTCGTTAAGGCCTTATGCTTGTATTCTGAGTGACCGTCATGCTGAAACATGTCGAGTTCTATGTGCAAGGTTTTATGTCTAGTTGTTATAATGGTCATCCAACTATTTAATTAAGATTGCCTTGCTAATTTGGTATCAGAGCCAAGTTTAGCATTTTAATAGTATAATTTTAATAGTAAAGTACCTTGAGGACAGAAGTCATTGATACAACTGATATCACACTTGTTTATTTTGTATGAACAACATATATTATTGTCCTTGTAGACCTTGTCAACCACAACCACTAGGTATTTATTGTCCTAGACACCCAACTATAACTAGCATAAAGAGAAGATTAGTATACATATCCAAAAGAATTAGCAGGACTTTAAAGAAGCAGAAATTTTATTTTGGTTATCTTGAACATCCTTCATTTATTAGTAAATATAGTAATACATAAGTGCAGCACAAAGTTTTAGAAGCAAAAGGAGTAATAGATCAAAATTTAGAGACCTTGAGAGAAGAAAGAGAGTTTCTAAGAAATCAGTTAGCCGTAACTTTAGAGAAAGATAGACTGTATGTTATGATAGATTACCTTAATTTAGAAATTAGCAAACCACAAAAAAGAAAAATAACCTTAGACCAAAATAGTTTAGTTTGTTATTTTTAATTGAGAAAGCATAATCATATTTTGCATGGTGAAGAAAATCACAAGCCAATAATATTGTAGATATTATTATTCGTCAAGCAGAAAATATAAAATTAGAAAATAATAAGCATAACCATTTGTTAAACCTTTCACATCCCGGCCTGAGGTGGATCACTTCCCGGGCCGGCTCCACCACTGTAGCACGATATTGTCCGTTTTGGGCTACCATTCCCTCACGATTTTGTTTTTGGGAACTCACGAGCAACTTCCCAGTGGGTCACCCATCTTGGGAAGGCTCTAACCCTTTTCTCGCTTAACTTCGGAGTTCTTACGGAACCCGAAGCCAGTGAGCTCCCAAAAGGCCTCGTGCTAGGTAGGGATGAGAATATACATTTAAGGATCACTCCTCTGGGCGATGTGGGATGTCACAATCCACCCCCTTAGGGGCCCGACGTCCTCGTCGGCACACACGTGACCAGAGTTAGGCTCTGATACCAATTTTCACATCTTGGCCTGGGACGGATCACTTCCCGGGCCCGCTCCACCACCGTAGCACGATATTGTCCTCTTTGGGCTACCATTCCCTCACGGTTTTGTTTTTGGGAACTCACGAGCAACTTCCCAGTAGGTCACCCATCCTGGGAATGCTCTAGCCCTCTTCTCGCTTAACTTCGGAGTTCCTACAGAACCCGAAGCCAGTGAGCTCCCAAAAGGCCTCGTGCTAGGTAGGGATGGGAATATACATTTAAGGATCACTCCCTTGGGCGATGTGGGATGTCACAAAACTAGTTGTTAGAGTATTTTCAGAAAAATTCCATAAAAACAATTAGACAAAATTTATATTATATTACATCTCAGTTAGAAGATAATAATAAAAATATTCAAAGGTTTCCTAGTAAAAGAGAGATAAAAGAGCTTATTGACCTCATAGATAGTAAGTCTAAGCAAGTAGAGCTTAGATCATTAGAAATAGTTGAGCAATTAAAATTAGAAGTTCAAAATTTTCAATTAGTGCAAAAAGAATTGAGTGAACAAGTAAATAAGTTGGATAATAAAATAGATAAACTATTAGTTTAATGACCGATTCTAGAACTAGCAGAAAATATATCCAAGCTTTGAAAGAAATTAGTAAACGAGATAAAGAACCAGTAGGTTTAATAGATTTTACAACATAAGTAGCTAGTAGTAATATTCCCATTAGGTAAAATAATTTAATTATTCAATCAGTTTTAAGTTTGGCTGAGAAATTAGATTAAGTTGAAGAACAAATAGCAGAAATAAATCAAGTTTTATATAACACATCGTCATCACTTCCACCATCTTTGCTAGATAAATTAGAAAATTTAACTTTAAGTACAAATAATAATATTAGAAGACCTAAGATAAATTTTTTTGATAACAGAAAATAGAACTTTTTGGAAAAAAAGGAAAAGAAGTAGTTAGAGCTGAAGATATTTATCCAAATGAAGAAGAAGCACAAGAATTTATTCGAAGAGGTTTTGAGAGAACGCAGAAAAATAAATATAATTTGTAACAATTAGGTTTGTTTGAAAATAGAAGTAGAATTGTAAGTAGCTAGCATCAGTCAACATGAAGTTAACTGTATTGATAAAGAAGTTACACTTAATTTAATTAGTAAGGAATCAATTATGCATTTGAGAAAATCACATTTCAGTCAATTCACATAGGAATAATATTACTTGGAATAGCAGGATTAACTAGAACACAAGTAGGCACAAAAGCTTTAGTATACATATATGATGATAGATGAGATAATCACCAACAAGCAGCAATAGCAACAACTGAAGTAGATTTAAGTTCAAACTTAATAGGATGTATTCCAAATTATGTTATGACAATAAATGAATTTAATAAATATATTAAAGTGAGCATAAGAAAAAAAAATTATAATATGAAAGAAGAGTATAAAAAAGTATGCATTAGCTTAATGTATATTGGAAAAATGTCTGATAAATATAATCATAAGTTTAATTTAGAATTTCAAAATTTAGGTCAAATATTTGGTAGTAAACATGTAAATATGATGGAAGCAAAACCCGTAGATAATAATTTTTTGGAAGGAACTCAGTGAATATTACCTAATTTACAAGTAACAATAAATAAACAACCAAATAAAGTACAAATATATGAAACTAGTACAAGGTACACAACAATTAGGTTTAGTAACTACAAGAAACTAGAAAATATGGAAGAGGATGAGGGTGAGATCGAAAATGAGAGTATTCATATGTCTTTTGATAATTTAGATATTAATTTAGTTGAGCAAAGTTTTGATAATATTGTAGATAAGCTTATAGAAAATATTGATCATTTAGATGAAGAAGAGTACTTATAAAAATATAAGACATATGATTTAGGACTACATAGAATTTCAAATGAAGAGGTGAAAAAATTAATTTTAGAAATAGGAGTAGAACACATTTTAGGATCAAAAGAATATAATAATTTATTAGAATTGAAAGAAGAATGTAATCCAGCAGAAGAGAGTAGTACATCAGGAGTAGAAAATCCAGGACACTCAAGTAGAACTGGTCAACAAATTTTTAGACCAACAAATGAACAATATAATGAAAAAGCAAGAGTAGATTACATAGACGAAAGTATGATAAAACCACCTAGAAGAAATAACATTCCATAATTGAGAGGGTTAGACCAAATTAATATAGCTGGTAATGTATTAAACTTAGATAATGTAGATCCACAAGATTGGGAGAAAACAATTGAGAGATGGGAAAAATGTTGCATACATGCAGCACTAATGTTAGATTTTAGTAATTCACAAAATATGTTAGATTACTTTGAGCATACTTTAGATGGATTAGTCTTTTATTATTTCCAGTCATGGAAAGTTCAAAATCCAGAACAGCATCAAGCAGCTAAAACGCATTTTAATATTGATGATTTTGTTACCTTGATTAAACAAGAATTTTTAGAACATAATAGGTTAGATGGTAGAAGCGAACAAGAACAAATAAGAGCAATTAGAAATTTAGAACAATTACAAATTTGTGATTTACAATATATAGTTGAGTATAATACAGATTTATTTAAATATTTAGGAAGAACAGGTAGAATTAGTGATATTAATTTATTAGATACTTATATGATAAAAATAAAAGGACCAATAGGAGAAAAAATTTGGAATGAATGCCAAAAGCATCCAAAGAAAAATGATATTGGAATAGGACCTGGAATTCAACATGTATATAATATAATTAGTCAAGAGTGTAGTTAAATAAAAGTTAAGAGACAGATTAGGAAACAATTTTACATGAGTTGTAAAAATATAGACTTACCACAACAGCATAGTTGTCATAAGAAAAATAAGCATAAGAAAATATACAAAAAGAAATATAAGTCATACAAACCATACAAACAGCATAAGAACTTCAGCATAAGACCTTCAAGAACATATAGGAAGAGAAAATCTATTCCAAAACAATTCAAGAAAAGTAGTAGACTTTGGATTAGAAAATATAAAGCACCAAAAAATGAGAGGAGTTGTAAATGTTATTCATGTGGAGAAGTTGGGCATATTAGACCTAAATGTCCAAAATTAGGAAAACAGCCAAGAGAAAAAGTACATTTGATGGAGTTGGTTAAGTTAGAAGAAGATGAAGATATATTTAGTCAATATACAGTTTAGATGATTTAAGTGATAATGAGAGTATTTATACTATATAGAGGATTAACATGATAGATTCAAATTTGAAAAATTCAAGTAGCACAAATAGTGACTTAGAAAACTATATGTGTGCATTCATAGAAGAACAACATGAAGAAGAATATGAATACATTAATTTAGGTTGGCCATAAAATTGTCATAAGTGTAGTAAATTAGTTGCAAATAAATACTATAATACATATTCAATATTGTGTGAAAAGTGTTATAATAATAAGTTATTAGAAATTAATTCAGGAGAATCACAAGAAAATACTAAAATATTAAGGAATATTGTTTATAGTATAGAAAAGCCAAAAATAAGTTCTTTAATTACCATAAATTGTGAAATAGAATTAGCAAAAGAACATAAAATGCAAACAACAACTATGATAGATACAGGGAGTACAAAGAGTGTCATAAGAGAAGAGTTGGTACCAGAAAAATATAGACAAAAATTAGTAAAACCCGTTAGAATAACATAGTTTGATGAGAGACCAGTTTATTTAACACATTGTATTAATAATGAGTCTATTAAAGTAGAAAAACAACATTTTAATTTACCATTAACATTTGTTTCACCAGTAGGATCATATCCATTTATTTTAGGATTAAACTTTTTGAAAAGTTTGCAAGGTTTTATATTTATGAATCCTAGCATAACATTTTTCAAAAGATGCATTACAATAACTGATCAAAGTAATACTGAAGAAGCATACAAAAACATAAATATAGAAGAGCCTAGTGGTCAAGATGGTTATTATTTAGAAAATTCAAAAGAAAATGATGAGCATAATAATATAGAAAAGTTTGATGAAGAAATATTTGAGCATGAATATCCGATTTTAGAAGAAGAAAACCGTATAGAGATATTACAGTTAGATAGACCAAAGAATTTAGAAGAATTGCTACAATTAGCATAACAAACTAGAATTATAGGAGAAGACCCACAGTAAAAACATCTGATATGCCTTGTAGTTTAATCGATACGCAAGAGTTTGAGCAACAAATAAAAGAGTTGTTAAATTTAAAAGTAATTAGACCCTCTAAGTATAGACATAGATCAGCAGCATTTATTGTAAGAAAATATTCAGAACTAAAGAGAGATAAGGTGAGAATAGTTTATAATTACAAGAGATTAAATCACAATACATATGAAGATAGTTATAAGTTACCAAATAAAGATAAGCTTATAAATAAAATTAAAGAGAGTAAATATTTTAGCAAATTTGATTGTAAATCAGGATTTTGGCAAGTACGATTAGTAGAAGAATCAATTGAGTGGACAACCTTTACATGTCCAGAAGGATATTTTGAGTGGCTTGTTATGCCATTTGGACTTAAAAATGCTCCATCGATCTTTCAAAGAAAGATGGATAAAATTTTCAAGAAATATGATAAATTTTGCAGTGTTTATGTAGATGATATTTTAGTACATAGTAAAAATAAAAATGTACATAGAAAGCACTTAGATATTGTTTTACAAGAATTTATCAATAATGGAATTGTGATTAACAAAAATAAAATAGCATTAGAAAAACAAGATATAGAATTTTTAGGAATGTATATTAAGTCAGGTACAATACAATTACAAGATTATATGGCTAATAAAGTCTTAGAATTTCCAGATAAGTTAGAAGACAAAAAATAGTTACAAGCATTTTTAGGATTGTTAAATTATGCAAGAAATTCTATCCCTGATTTAGGAAGAAAAATAGTAGTATTACATAGTAAAACTAGCAAAACAAGACAAAAATATTTTAATAGTGAAGATATTAAATTAGTTCAAAATATAAAGGAAGAAATTACTCAATTTAAGTCATTAACATTACCATTAGATGATAGTTACAAAATTGTTGAAACAGATGTTTCATCACTAGGATGGGCAGGTATACTATACCAGAAAAAACATAAGAAGTCACCAAAGTCCGACGAACAAGTTTGTAGATATTCATTAGGAAAATTTAGTGATGTACAGTCAAGATTACCATTAGCAAATTTGAAATTTTAGGAATAATTAACTCACTTGAGGCATTTTCTTTGTTTTTACATAATGAAGTATTTACGATTAGAACAGATTGTTAAAATATAGTTTCTCATTATAATAAGATACATGCTAATAAACAGGCAGTCCGAAGATGGGTTAATTTTGTTTATTCAAATACAGGAAATGGTTTTAAACCAATTTTTGAACATATAAAAGGTAATGACAATACATTAGTTGATATCTTATCAAGATTAATTTGTTGAACAGGAATGGAATATCGTGGACCATCATCCTCAAATGATACAAGACCACAAGGCAGAAGAACACCTTTTAATAGCATAATGATGCACCATGGACCTTCACCATTCAATGGATTCCAAAATAGCATAAACAGACTAGCATCACCACCAATACCAACTTTCAACTTTAATGGCAATATTGTTGAAAGAATTAGAAATCTAACTCTGAGGTACAGGTCAAGAGTACCAGGACTTTATGATAAGCAACAAATTCTCCTAGATAATTTTTGGAATGTTCAAATCAAACAGCCAAGCATGAGGTTAGGTCATGAAAAATTAATTAGAGCCTTAGAACAAGAGTTTGATAGTTTTAATTTGAGTATCTATCAAAGCTAGCATCATATTCATTCTCTTGAGCACAACCTTCAAGTTATTTCTAGGAACCATGAGTCATTACTTAATAAGTTTACCAAAATGAACCATAAACTCTAATATCTTAGAATGCAGCATAAGACAAGTGAAATTCTAAAAAGATAATTGAAAATAGGTTTAGAAACTGATCAACATAAAAATAAAGAAAAAGAGGTTATTGAACCCATAAAACAAGAGGCTAATGAGCCCATAGAAGAGATTAAGTTTGAGCTCTTAGAAGAAGACATTGAAATGGAGCAGCATCAAAATAATAAGCAGCATCAGTATCTAAGTGAAGAAGAAAAACAAAAAATATATGAAAGTTTTCTTAGGAAATATCTTTAGACTTAATAATAGATGATATCCTATTAGAAGAAATTTCAAAAGCAAAATTAAGAATAATGCCATTAGATATGCAAAATGAGATCCTAAGCAGAGCATCACAGTCCATGAAAGAGTTTCAATTACAATTACAATGTGTTTTATATCAGTCCATCTTTGATCCAAAACCAAGGATGTATATTATTACAAAGATGTACCCGCCATGTCTTTGTAATAGTACAGAGAGTTGTATTTGTAAACCAGATATCAGCATAGCTATGGCCAGGATTAACATGAGAGATTATATATCATGGCATTTTAGTTATGAGCATCAGAAAAAGCATAATGTGGTAGAAGTTACCCCAGTCTTACTATTAAAGTTTGGCTATCTTGATAAAATATTCATCAACCATGTCTCCCAACTAGAATTATTTCCTAAAAAGCTTATAAAAGTAGCAGAAGATTATCTAGAAAAATAGAAAGAAATTTGCATAAATTTTATTAGTAGTCCTCCAGATTGGTATGTACATATGCATAAGGAGAAAGTTAGGCATATAGCTATGATTAATGAAAATTCCTTTAGACTATCCCTTATCTTTCTATATAGGTGGACTCCTTCATACAAAAATATTCTAAAATTTCGAGGGATCCAAATGCTAGTCTTAGATGAGTTTGGAGATTTTAGGTATGATATGATATTAGTAGTAGAAGAAGAAGAAATGTATATTAACAGTAAGACAATGATTAGTCATCAGCCTTATTGGAAGCCTTAAATTTTCAAAGAAGAAATACCAGAAATGTACTACAAGGTGAAAGAAGATAGAGAAAGAGATGCAGAGCTAGTAGAAGATGATGAACCGTACTAGAACAATTTGACAGAAGAAGAGCTACATAACATCGACAATATAATGGAAGAATGAAGAATTGGTAGCAAATTAGCATAAGTTGAATAACATCATGTAAAATAATGTATTTCCAGACAGAAATGTTAACATCATTGTGGACCCCGCTACAATAATAAAATAATGGCATAAGAGTAAATAAAGAAAAGAGGTTGATTCATTATGGACTTTTCATACACAAAATGTCCTTTTGATTAAGAATGAATAGTGTTAGGCCCTTTTTGTTAAAACTCCCTTAAATTAATAGATATACAAGTATTTAACTCCTTTAAATGCCACTCAGTACTACGGTAGTATTCCTCTTCACTAGCACCTAAAAGGTTTTAGGTTCAAATCTCGTAGATGATGAATTCAAACCAAATTAAGTTGTATATTGTGTGCCTTAGCCTAACTCCCCTCAATTTAGTGAAAACATATTGTTGTATTAAAAAAAAAAAATAATAAAAAAAATAAAAACTCCTTAAAATTTTTGCTCTAAGACCATCTTCGATTTTAACCCAAAAATAGTTTTTCTTCTATAAATTTTAGCTTGAGATTATTAAAAATGAATTTAGGATAATTTTTTTTTCTTAAAGTAGCTTTAAAAAAAAAAATATTATGTAGACAATTCTAATTTAATTTTATGAACATTTTAACCTAAAATTATTTAGATTTCGATAAATATTGAAAAATCACTAAACCGACACCATGAAACTCGTGAAACACTATGAAAGAATATGAAAGACATACAAGATTTTTTTTAATTACTTTAGCCTTTGGATGTAAATTGGGACTGTTAGATTTTTTTTTTCTTTTTTTTTACTGTTGGATTTGATCATATTAGATTTTAGTTGTTGAGTTCAATGAATCTATAAATATAAAACTAAAAAAAATACATATATATGGTGAGCCAGCCCCACTAACCATGGAGGAATCTTGGGGTAAATTTGCCCCAAAAATGAGTTTTAGGTTAAAACTCATATTTGCCCCAAGGTTGAAGCAGGTTGGGATAAGTTTAGAACCTAAAATTTGAGTTTTACTCCAAGGGTTAGAGAAGGTCTAAATGAGGTAGTTAGACTTGAAAATTCTATTTTATCAACAAGGAAAAAAAAGGTGTATAGTTAATGTGGATCCTTACGTTATGTTAAGGTGGATAGCCAAACTCCACCATTGTCGCTACCATCACCACAACTACCCCTGACACCGCTGTCATTGCCACCACCACCACTACTAAGTCCATCTTCTTTATTATATACAATTACATCATTTTTACATTAAAATTTACCAAATATTTTTACATTGTTTTTTATACTCACAACACTTTTAAAAATAAAGTTTATCCAACACTCAATTGTTTTATTTGACAGTTGATTATTCTTAAACACAAATAAAACACAAATTTTCTTTTAAGGCACAATAATCCCAAACTGGCCTTAAGCATGACGCATTTCTATAGTTTCAACCATAAGTTAAAGATAAAATCCTTCCATTAGATATGTGATCGTAATAACTCTGACATTGCATGTACAAGATAGCTGAGCTAATCATAGTTCATAACATGTGAGATGTTATTGATTAATGTGGATGCAGATTTTTTCCTTCTTGTTCTTGGACAAAAATGCACCTGAAAAAACAATTAACACCTTAGGTCAAGGCCAAGAGCCTCACACACCCACGATGAATGAGGGGGGCTTTGGCCGAAGAACCTCCGATGCCAGAGTTAGAATTTTGAGGGAAAAGTGTTTAGAGAATTTCGCAAGAGAATTCAACTTAGGTTTTTTGACAAAATGAGGTGGTATTAGGATAATGGGGCCCGGCCACATTTGGTGTTTTTTGGTGTTAATTACAATCAATTAGCTAATTAATAAATTAATTGTGTGATAAATCAATTAATTAGCTAATTAATATAATTTGGAAGAAATAATTTGGGAGTTACCTTGTGAGGAAGATTTGATGAGGATGGATGAAATAGGTTTTCGATAAATGCCCCCATACCTGTTAGGCTACTGGCAGGAAAGGGTAGTAGGTGTAGAGATCTCTTTGCTTTAGGAAACATAGGATTGTTTCCTATTTTAATGTTGGTTCCATCTTTAATTGGAAATTAGATCCTTCTAGGAAAGGGAAATAAATTTCTCTCAAAGCCTATTTAAGTCTACCTTAAGTAGATTATTAAATCAACTTTGGAGAGCAATTTATTTTTCCCTACATGAGAGAGAAAGCTTAGAGGATATTTGTTCCCCCTCCTCTAGCAATCTTCTACATTTTGCAAATGATCATCTTTCGTTCTTGCTTTGTCTTCACGCCGCTTCAAGGTAAGAAAAATTAATTTTTCTTGTCTTAATTATTTTTGGGAGCCTCGAGACTTGAAATTTGGCTCGACAAGGGTCGAGGAGGTGCGAAAAGTTGGTTGGGAAGCCATGGCAAGGTTGTTTCCGTGTGTGGCTTGGCGTGGCTTCGACTCAGGTCTGGGCGTTGGGGCACCGTGATGTTGTGTTAGGGCTAGAGCTCGGGCCACTGGTGATGGGCGAGGGAGGCGTGGGTTTTTTTTTTTTTTTTTTTTTTTTTGTTTGAAGGTTAGGCTTAGGCCCATGCCTGGGAGAGAAGAGCAAGGAGGCCGAGAGGCCTTTTAGGCCAAGGAATCGAACTAGGCCGTGGGGTCTGGCATGGTCACTGGGTTCTTACGATTTGGACCGTGATTTTGGGCCAGTGGTCCTGATGTGCCGGCAGTTGTTGTTGTTGCTTTTTTGTTTTTTTTTTGTTCAAGCAGCCGTTTAACAAATTTTCTTCGCGTCTTTGTAGAATTTCCTCGAGCATGTCTTCCTCGAACCACAAGTATGATGATGGTGTGTCGCCACTATATCGTCAAGGCGGGTCTCTGAGCAAGGTTGGTTACTTCAAGGTTGCTCACTTCAAAATTAGCTCCGATGACTAGTTTAGAGACTTTCTTGAGGAATATAGGCACTCTATTCCGTTGGGAGTGCGGGTGAAGCGTGCCAAGGATGGTAACAACCGTGAGCTATCAATGGGACCCGAAGAGCCATCAAGTTTCACCCCTACTATTTTGTGTTGGGGTTTACTTTTCCTCTGCCGCGTTTCTTCCAAGAAGTGCTTTACTCCATGAAATGTGCCCCCGTTCAATGCTCTCCAAATGTGGTCCGTGTGATGGTAGAATTCCTTAATCCAAGCCAATTCTTTGACTTAGATCTAACCGTCAACAAATTTTGGTACTTCTTTGACATAGGCCACATAGAGGAAGTTGGGTAGCTGCGGTTTCACCATAGGCTCTTCGATCATTTGAGCAAGAGAGATCATGACTAGGCCAAGGAGACTTTGGAGACAAGTGGAGAATGGGAGTCTGATTCTTCCCCCGAGCTGCGTGTTCTAACAATCTTCATATCTGGTAAGTAGGTTACTCAATCTCTTTGCTACTTTGTATTTGTGCTAAGCTGCTCTCTAATTTTCTAATTATCTCCCGCTGCTTTTGTAGATTTAGAGTTTGGCTCAACTCCTAAGACTTCTCCGAACATGAAAAAAGTGCATGTTGCTCTGGGTATCCCTTCCGAGTACCGTGAGTGGAGTTAGCTGCTTAGTCCTCTTTGTAGGAAGAAAGGTGGGCTACCCCCAAGAGAGGAGATAAAACGGATCAAGGTATAGGTATTAGCTTATCCGATCGTCATGGTGGAGCCCGCTGTAAATGAAAATGGGAAAAAGAGACCTTCGCCGGCTGCCCCAAAACTTGTGATTAACTTAACTTCTCCCAAAGGTGAGAAAGATAAGGCTGCTAGATAATGTCCGTCTAGGGCTAAGTCTAGTTCACCTTTGGAGAGGCTTGCTACTATGAAGAGTGACAAGGAGCCTTTGCCTGCTAAAGTGGCGCCAAAACCCATTCCCTCTACTGCTGAGACCAATTCATCTACTGAGAAGAAGGAGACTACTCGTGCAGGCAGTTATGAGAAATCCACCAAGTTTGTTTCCGGGAAAGTAGCTGAGATTTGTGCGCTTTTGAGACCAAATATGCTCGAGGACATGGATGTGTGTCCCAAGTTTGTTAATGGCGTTAAAGGGGTTGTTAGCCCGAATTCCTTTACAAGCTGGGTTATGTAAACCATTTTTTTGGGCGGGCGTCTGACTTTGAGTTTTCTGGTAAAGACTTCGAGACCTTTTCCCTTTCTCTGGAAAACTTGCTTGCCTTTACTTTCGAGGCTTCCATTGGTGAAGTAGTCGGAGAAGTTGATGCCCAGGCTGGAGCGGCCAGGGATGAAGTGCCGGATGGTGCCGTTGTTGAAGGTATAGCGACCGAGTAGTCATGGATCATCCAAGCTGTTGAAGTGTAGTCTTCTAGGTAGTCTTTAGGATTTTCTTTGTTTTCCTTGTTGGTTTTTGCTTGAACTCCTTTGATCTTTGCTAGTTGTTTATCAATTTTGCTAGAAAATTTAATAAACTTGATTCCTTTGCTTTTTCCATCTTCGCTTCTTTTGTTCATGCCCTAACTTTTGGCTTTATAGACCAGTGGCAAGCATGCTACTTTTCTATAAGCAGACATGTTCGCGTAGCCTATGTAGTCGTAGGTGTTGGTGCAGAACTTTACAAATTTGTTAGTCATAGGGTCGGCAGCTAAACACCTTACTTACAGAAGAAGATGAGTCCACATGACCACTCGTCTGTTAACTTTGGCTTTCTCCAATTTCGTAGGTTGCGTAGCAAGTATCACAACACTTTAGGACTTGATGTAGATCATTCCATGCTTTAACAGAAATGAAGTTCATCGACTGCGTAGCATGTCGACAATGAACGGAGCTTTATATGTGCGCTCTAACTTGTTTAACCTTTCATAGAAACGCACCGTTGTATAAGTTTAGCACGGCTTATAGCTCGAAGGGCAAGTCGCAAAAAGTCTTCTGGAAACCATAGGTTACCTTAGTACACTCGGTAGCAGCTTTAAGGTTCCAAGGTAGCCATCCATAGGGTGTATTACGTAATGTGCCCTTTCCGTCTCTAAGGCCTGGTTTCTCGCAGATTAGGCCAAGAGACCCAAAATCCTTCAATTAGCTAAGCCTTGAAAAAGACCATTATGACTACTTCTAGGAATCCTGGAGCAAGCCATCATGCATCTAGTTATACTAGCGCAGCCGACTCATCCGTGTTTGGATATTCAGAATGTAGAGTTTATCCACCCGCTTTGGAAAACAGACTCATGTGGGTGTCGGGGAATTTGTTTACACTTTCACACTAGAGAGCATGGTTGGTCCCTCGGGGGGTGCAATTCCTGTGTTGAGCCTCTAAGAAGGGCGCGGTCTTCTTTTAAAGTGCAGGAGTGGTCAATTGTTGTAGACATGTAGTTGAGCCAAGTTGTACATTAGTTCTAAATTCCTCATTGAAAAATGAGTGAAATGAACGAAAACTTAGTTGTAAAGTAGAGACTGCATAACAACAGCATAATCCTCGCTTCGCAAAGTGGTGCCCGTTGAGCTGCTCAAGTTCTTCAGGCTTTGATGTAGCAGGAGGTCACACATGGTACTCCCTCAAATTGTAGGCGTTTCACGGCTTTTCGATCTTTTTGTCTTTATGTTAGCGATGACATTCTCGACCCTGATATTCCTGAAACACCAGGGTAGGTACGTGTTGGCCGACACCCGAAGGTGACGAAGCCATATTAGAATGCATGAGAACAAGAAATAAATAAGACTTATAAATTTAAATATAGGAACGTGTTTAAAGCATACAATCTAACTAGAACACTAAAAGGAAGAATATAAAATTAAATGAATAAAAGGGTGGGTCCTACTCTAAGAAGACTCAAAGATGTTGACGGGGAAGTACCTTGATGTCGGAATCGTACGCCTTGATTCTAAATCCTGAAGGGGCGCAAAACAAGCATGAGTGGACCAAGTTGATATATATATATATATATATATATATATATATATATATATAATACTAAAACAGTTATCAACATACTAATCCCCAAAGTCTTATGAAAACATCAATAACATAATATGTAATAGGTCTTCCGAAAACCTTAGCATTCCATAAAACCTTTCCTGAAACATATCTCATATATAGTGTGATAAATAGTGGTATCCAATAATAATATCACACGACCCAATGCCAGCTCCATGTCTCTACGCTTGTAGCTAGAGATTACTTCTCTTGGCCCAATGCCAGCTCCATGTCTCTCGGCCCGAATCCAGAGATCATTTCTCCTGGCCCGCAGCCAATAACCATAATCCTCACCCCTGCGGTATAGTGACCACTAGATAAGCACAAAACCATTGAACATAAACTTTCCAAACATAGGTTTATATATCTCAAAAACATCTTCATAGTATAAAGTCCTCAATCATCTATACTATAAAGAAGTGTGCAAAAGCATGTTCATAAGCAGTATAAAGTCATTCATCATCTATACTACAAAGAACATGAGTTTGATAAAATATGGTAATTCAAAATATTCTCAGTTAGCATAATATCTCATAAAAATGTTTCATAAAATGTAATCATTAAATCATGCTTTTCATGTATGCATTTCTACTATTAAAACATGCATTTTAGAAGGGGTCCACTCACATATACTCCGTCGTCGAAGAGCCATGCAAACTAGCAAAGATGAAAACGCTACAATAAATGCCCCAAAGCACATAAAGGGTCTAATTAATAAACCTATACCCAAATGATTGAATTTGGGAAAATGGATGTCAAAAACGGGTCCAGGACGTCCAACTTAGCCTACCAGGGGTCCCCAAACGAAACCCGAAAAAGTCAACAAAAGTCAACTTTGACAAGTCAAAGTCAAAGTCAACGGTTATACCGTTCAACAGTCAACAGGTCACGAGTCCAGGTTGGACTGGGTTGGGCTTGAGACTACCGGGCCAGAGGCCCAAATTGGATGGCCTAAGGGCCTGTCTATCTCTAGGTTGGGTTTGATTTACACGGGCCCAAAAGCCCAACTTCCACACAGCCCAAACGCTTATTTGAAAGGGTTTTAGCTTGAATGCAAAGGCCAGAAAACCTAATCCCACATGACCCTAAGGCTTAGGTTTGAAAGGGTTACAGGGTTTTCAAATGGGCTGGGCTTGAAGTCTAGTCAGATTATTTTTGGGTTTTTAAAAGAAAACAAAATAAATAAAAATAAAAAGGGTTTAGGTTGGGTTTAAAGCTCATGGGCCGAAGCCTTTGGCCTTGGGCTAAGGGTTTAGCAAGCCAAATGCCCTAAGTTTATTGACCTAAAGGCCTTGGCTACCTGTTCTCATTGGGGAAGGAAGTCGGAGCCTCCGAAGCTCCGGTCAACGTCACTGCTCATACCTAGGACTCGATCTAGGTACCAAAATGAAATAGAGATGAGAGGGAAAGATTTGTTGCCTCCTAATCATCGTGGAATGGCCGGAGGTGGCCGGTTCCTCGCTCGAAACCCATTGGGTTTGCCGGAGTCTAGGGTTGGGTGTCCCGTTTCTTCATAGAGACGAGGGAAAGCAAGAGTGCTACCACGGTGGACATGTGAGTGAATCAGGGTGGGGGATAGAGTTTGAGAGAGAGAGAGGGTGAGTGTACAAGAGAGAGTGATAGAGACTTGAGAGAGTGAATGCTCGGGGAGAAGAGAAAGGAGAAAGGAAATGGGTAGAGATCTGGCATGTGGCAAGCGGGGGAGAGGAGAACCGGGGACAGAAAATCAGGGGTGGGCCCCCTTGGGCACACCATTTAAGGTCCAAAACAAACCCTTTTCAAACACATTTTTAAAACCAAAGTGAAATTACGTAACTAACCTTCCGTTTCGTAAAACCCGTAAAATAAATTGAGACGGGTTGTCACAATCTACCCCTGTTAAATAAAATTTCACCCGGAAATTTAAAATAACTTGCTACACTAAAAAACTCAAAAATAAGACAAGAAAATATATATGTATAGAAGAAATCAATTCAGAGCGATTGTACAAAAAAGAAAATACCACACCGTCGCAATCGAGTTGCAATGATTCCATCTTTCGTACCTCCAGGCTCATACTTTCTTTCCCCATTAGTGTAAAAGTAGAAAACATACTTTATAGGGATATAAAGTCGAAAATGTATAATAAAGTAGGGTCAAAACTAAGTACGCCAAATACGATAGCGTCACAATAGATATGTACTAACATATAGGTGGAAAACTCGCCCTGAACTTAAAACTGAAAACGGAAATACTTCCCCCAAAACATTTGACAAAGCATTTGCAACTATGACATCATGTTACTCATGCTAAGAATTAAACTTAACGCGATCGTGACAAGCGACCTTTACTACTTTCAAGTATAAGTTAGTAACGATTATGTGAAACCTCCTTAAACTTTAGCCTCATATTTATGCATGCTAATTAAGTGTCGACCCTCAATCAACAAACACAAATAAGTTAATCATCAAATAGTTAAGCCAATTGCATTCACGAATCAAGAGTTCATAACCGGAATTCATCAATTCATATCACATAAATAATCATGGTATTGAAATCACCCCTAGCCAAAAAGGGTTTAGTTCCTCATACAAAACAAAGAGAATTGAATTTAAACATTGAAATCAAAGAAACACATAAACATTCCAACAACTCAAACTTGAATTGTATGAACGTTTAGGCACTCTTCTCTTCCTCGTTGTTGTAGCACAAGGTCTAAGGATAGTTGGTTTGGGGGAATGGAAGTGTGGAATGGAGTGAGGAGTGATGGAAATGGAAAGATGGTTTTTGGATTCTAAGGGAGACTCACGGCTAAGAGAGAAAGGGATGTGTTTGTGGTGTGTTGTGTATGAAATGAGATGTCCATGAATGAATGAATGCAAGGGTATTTATAGGAGTAGTGGAGGGAACATATGGCTATGTCATTTGTAGGTGAAGTAGGTGGATGTTGTAGGTGAAGTAGGTGGATGTTGTAGGTGAAGTGGATGTTGTAGGTGAAGTAGGTGGATGTTGTAGGTGAAGTAGGTGGATGATATGTTAAGTGATAAGTGATAAGTGATATGATATGTGGTTATGATATGATAAGTGGTTAAGTGGTGATGATAAGTGATAAGTGATTAAGTGATATGATATGTGGTGATGATAAGTGATAAGTGCATGTGGGTTAACTAATGAAGGAAATGCATGTGCAATGACAATGTGTTAGAATGGATGTGTGTTATGCATGGCATGATTGGGATTAGGAAAGGTTTAAATGTCCTAAAACTAAAGAGAACAAGGTTCCAACACTTTGGCTCCAATTAGGTCTTCAATTTCGTCCAACACTTTGGCTTCAAGCATAAGCTATCCGTCCTTAGCCCAAAAGTGCTCCAAAAGTCTCCAAAATGCATCTTTTTGCTCCTTTAGCCCTTTGGACCTACAAACACACGAAAATAGCTTAAAGTACTAAAATAACTAAAGAAACATAACGTAAATGCACGAGAACAAGCCATTTAAGTCGCATGAATATGCTCCTATCAAATACCCCCACACTTATCTTTTGCTAGTCCTCGAGCAAAACAGAAAGAAAAACAAAACAAAACCAAACGAAATAAAACAAGTAAAACACAACCTAAACCTTCCAACAACCGTCTTAGGGATTTCCAAAGCACATGACAAGTTAAAAATCATCATTCCCACAGATTTTTGCCATCATTACACTTAAGTACATTCTTAATCATAGTCACCACATACTAGTTCACAATTAAGCATTTAAAACACATTTCGAATGTAGTAACATGCCTTAGAGAAATTGCTCAAATCCTTACAAGATATGTACTCGTTTTTCACACAGATTTTCTGACTACACACCCTACACTAGTTATATGTGAGAAGATTGATGTAAACATGTAGACGAACACTCACATATGTTATAACAAGGAAAGCATTTTCTGGATTTACGATAATGACATGAATATGATCTCATGAATGGAATGCTACTACTTAGAATGAGAACCAGTGATTCCATAAGCTCATATCAATTTCAAACTCCACATTATTGAACACATAACGATCAAGATAGAAGTCAAAGGGGTGTAACGGGGCTAAAGGTATTTGGCTAACAAAGAAGGTATATGGAAAACAAAGGTTCTTAAAGAAATAGCGAGCAAAGCATTTGAATTAACGTAGAATTCACTTTTGAATGAAAACTCAACTTTTGAACAACAAGGGGGAACAAGCTCTTTTTTTTTTTTTTTCTTTCTTTCTTTTCTCTTCTTTTCTGTTTTTCTTTTTCATATGTTTTTCACAATTTTTTTTTTTTCTTTTCTTTTGACTCTCAAAACATACAAACTTAAGAACAAACTTTTACTCCCCCACACTCATTTTCTTGCAAAATGTACTCAAAAGGAATTCATTTAAGTCATGCTCACTATCTTTTAAGAACAAGGGTACGGATGGTCCTAATCTAGGCTAGGTAAGGGGTGATATGGTTAGCAAAGAAAATAGGTTAAACGAGGCTCAACGGTGTTAAGACTTACAATATATACGAAATATGGGAAGTAAGGCTATTTGGCTATGGTGGCAACTACACAACTTCATCTTGATATATGATATGCAACTCAATATCATGCTTTGAATGAAACGGATATAAGTTCTAGCATTTAGTTCTATCATGATACAATTGCATTCTAAGTAGCAACCAAGCAAGGAATAATGAGATCATTCAACAACTTTAGAAAACAAAGAATCACAGAAAATAACTCTCCAAAGAAGGTAATGGCTCGAGTCTCACAGGGTTGTAGCGTTTGTTTGAGTTCCTTCCTTCAAGCATGTTACAAAAACGAATTTTTCTTTTATGATTGCATGTGAAGTCATACATTATAACCATAACTAAGCATAAACCAAGAGTAAATCAAACTTTTCTCTATGTTTATAACTCTTTTTAACAGTCATGCAATTACAAACCAAATCCTTATCATTGTGTTGGAAGGTACCCTAAGACACAAACTCACAAAAACGACTCAAAACACTCTTTTTAGGCTTTTCAAAACAATTTTTCAAATTTTTATGTGCTTTTCGGAGTTATAAAAACAAAACATACTAAAACACTCTAAAACAACTTAAAAACACCTTAAAACAGCAAGGAACAACATTTGAAGTTATGGGTGATAAAATCCCACGAATTTGCATTAACAACATTAGTTACCCCCCCACACTTAAATCAAACATTGTCCTCAATGTTTTAAGCATAGATTCACACAAAACATAAATAAACACACAAACAACAACTAAACATACTAAACATGGCAGAATGTAATTAACAAAGAGAAGAGTTTAGGGACGCAAATCTGGTTATGGAGTGTAAATTCCCTCTTCTCTTTGTTGATTGCATTGAGGCTTGATCTTGATGATTCCACAGGCTTACTCTCGAACTGGTTTCCGCCCATCATTGATTTTCCTTTGTGCTACTTCTTGAACTGGGCAGCAGGATGGTTCTTTTGGTCTCCCCCGAAGGTCTGAGCTTACCCTTTTGGTCTGTTTCTTTGTTCAATCTTTCCAATTCGTATTGAAAAGGGTTGGAGGATAACTCAGCCTATGTTTGTCTCCACATGCTTCAATGTATCATTTTCACTTGCCTTACTCGCTCTCATTTGCAGAAGTGGTCCCTTCTCCGGAAATGTATCAACCGTTGAAGATGACTACTCGAGAGCAACGCTAGGTAAGCAATCAGGAATAGATTCCAGGCAGTTGGCTCCAGATCGGAAGATTGACTCCAAGTGCCGGCTGATTGCTTCTTTTACTTTGCCATGCGAGTAAGAACAAGGACAAAGAAAAAGACAGGGAAAGAGCATGATATGAGATACTTTTGCTTTTGACCTTGATGATATGAGATACCTTTGCTTTGAAGAAGCGGTGAATGAATCAGCACATGCTTCAATCCGCCGTTTCCTCCTGGGTCATATGTACTCCAGGCATCTGGTATCATCTTTGGGGAAGAAGAAAGAATTGAGTATTTTGAAAGGCTTTGCTGGGAGTGCGCCCTCAGAGGTGAGGGAGAGTTGGGCATTTTCTTCAGGTTTGCCCTGCCATAAAAGACGAAGGTCGACATATATAGAGATAATATCAAGTGGTGGTACTTTTTACCCTTGTCGACAAACGTTTTGATCCCGCAATTCCGGCTTTTTGAAATAGTGGCGCCTCTTCGATCTTTGAATACGCCTCTTCGATTTCTGAGCAGGCGCCCCTTCGATTTCTGAACGACGCCCCTTCTCTTTCTGAACGACACGTGGTAGTGCAGATGCGGCTCCTTTTGACAAAGCTGCACGCGTTTTCTGAAAAGCAGAGAAAGCGTCGCCGAACTTTGCGCTTGTCGGCTAAAGACGTGTAGTTGCGATGATGGCCTCCACGTGTTTTCAGCTTTGTCAGAAATCTTTTGACAAAGTTGAACGCGTTTTCTGAAAAGCCAAGGGAGCGTCGCCTAACTTACGCCGGAAAATCCGGCTCTTTGAATCGGTGGACGCGTCGCCTTGGCATTTTATAGAGCTATCGATCACCGCCAACATACACACTCTGAAGATTTCCCATTCCTGAAACTCGACTCCGGCCCTTTGTGAAATTTTTAACTCCATCCACCCCTTCTCTTTGAACACTTTTGAAAAAAATGGCAAACTCATCGAACCTTAGCTTAGATTTGAGTCTCAGCAGCGATCCGGTTGCGCCCCGTCAAGGTAATGTATGGCGCCCTTCTTTTTTATCTTCTAACGGTCCTCTTTCAGGTGAAGACTCTGTGATGCAGGACGCCACAACAGCTACAATAGTAGCTAAAAACCTCCTCACTCCAAAAGATAGTAGGCTGCTGTCAGGACGGTCCGATGAGTTGGCCGTTCAAGAGTCCCTCGCACTTAGTGTTCAGTGTGCGAGCTCTGTGTCCAACATGGGCCTACGCCTGCTTGCTCGGTCCCGCCAAGTGGAATCGTTGATGGCAGAGGTGGAAAGTCTTAAGCAAGAAATCAAACAGCTTAAGTACGAGAATAGAAGTTTGCATGTGCTTGCAAATAACTATTCGGCGGGCATGAAGAGGAAGCTTGATGAGCTGCAAGAATCTGAGGGTCGAATTCACAGTGACCGTCAAAGGCTTGCGTCTTATCTCCAGAGGCACCTTTTTCCTGGGTCATCCAGCGCTTGGCCAAGTATTGAGGCCTGGAATGCTCTAGCTCCGATGCCTTCCGCTTCGATGCCTCCCGCTTCTATGCCTCCCGCTTCTGCGCCTTCCGCTTCTGCGCCTCGTAGTGGGACTTCACGCAAACAACCTTTGTGAAGCTCCACCTTTCTCCATGTTTAGTATCTTTCTTTTTTTCTTTTTCTCTTTTTTTTTATTTTTATTTTTATTTTTATTTTATTTTTTTATTTTTTATTTTTATTAACATAAATAAAATCAAACGGCATGGAATTGGTCCTTGAATGGAAGGTGATACTTGAAGTGAACCGGCATTGGTTTGAATTCTAGTGTAGGTGCCTGATTAAAAAAAAATAGCAAGTTAGTATAAAATCTAATGGAATTTGGAAAAAAATACTTACTTGTTTTGTCCGACAAGAACTCAATGACAAATACCACTCCTTTGAAAGTTTCAGGGATATTGGACTTGGCCAGATTGCAAGTGATGGTTATTACTTGTCCAATGTCATCAAATTTAACTTTTTTGGATTTTGTGGTTTCAAGAACGTCCTCTTTGATGGATTCATGACATTCCCTACTTGTCACCTTTGGAAGGGCTTCCAAGATGTCTTTTTCACCTTCTTCTTCCTTGGAAGTCATGAATCTGCAAGGAATAGGGTTAAAAATAATGAAATTTGGAACAACCATACCTGTATTAGATGGCATAGGAGCAATAGGAGCCTCCGGTAAAGGTGTTTCCACCCTTTCCGTGGGTTGGGTGTATTCCTCTTCCTTGTGATTTGATTTTGATGGTTGAGGGTCCGTTCCAACCTCCTTGTCACTGCTCAACATGATTTCCTTGGCAGTTTCAAATTCTCCCTTCTGATTTGCAATGGTTGAACTAGGGAGTTCGCCTTGGTCGCAAAATTGTCCTTCGAACTCCGCTATCTGCCCAATTTGCTTTTCCAGAGTAGTAAGTAATTGAAAAATCGTATCATTATCATTTGAATTACCTACATTACTTTGGGCAGGTTGTGGTGGCTGCATAGGCGTTGAATAGAACTCCTCATACGGCTGCCAATATCCTTCTTGTTGAGCCTCATTGTCTTGATTTTGTAAGCCCTGCACCAAACAAATTAATTCATCAAGCATTTGGTTATAATTTATTGACGAACTTAAATTTGGTTGGGCATATTGAATATGAGGTTGTGGTGGCTGCCAATATCCTCCTTGTTGAGCATTTTGAGGTTCCCACCACATAGAGTTTGAATGATCACTCCAATCCGAATTGTAAGTATTGGAAAACACGTTATTCCTTGATTGAAGATTAAATATATCAACTCTTTGCATTTGGGACCTTTCCATGAGTTGTGACAAAAGAGAAGCATTATTAAGTGCCATCTTGTTCTTAACAAACAAAACACAAATAAAAAAAAAATAAAAAAATAAAAACTAAATCTAAAAGACAATACAGAAACAAACAATCCAAGGGATTAGCAAATTTTCTAATCCCCGGCAACGGCGCCAAAATTTGATGCGAGAATTACTTGACACTCAAATTAAACCCTCGTTTGACAATTGTAGTAGAATGGATAAGTGAGGGATCGTTCTAGACCGGGGATTAGGAGGGCTTGCTAAAACCTTCTAAATTGACTTAAAAACATAAAAACACAATATAAAACACTATTTAATGCTCGAAGAAAGCAAAACTAAAAATAAGAAAGATTAAGACTAAGACTTCAACGAAATAGGGGGGAATTGGATTTGGACGAATTTAAACTAAAATGAATACTTGGAAACAAAACAAATTGTAAATATGGATTTGACGGAAATGAATGGATGGGAAGCTAGCTAAGGGTTCTTTCTCTACACATGATATTTATGCATATGAATCAATTTCCAGTTATTCCTTCATTGAATTATGAACGACAATGCCCCAAATTAACCGTGACATCACTAGTTAACCCTCAGATTTTCCTTATATTATTGGATTGGATGGCATCATTCGACAACCCAAAACATTCTCAAAAGTTCCCTACATGTCATCATAATAGAGATACAATCGAAGATCATTAAGAATAATGAAAACCATAAGCATTGACAAAGCATTTGCAACTATGACATCATGTTACTCATGCTAAGAATTAAACTTAACGCGATCGTGACAAGCGACCTTTACTACTTTCAAGTATAAGTTAGTAACGATTATGTGAAACCTCCTTAAACTTTAGCCTCATATTTATGCATGCTAATTAAGTGTCGACCCTCAATCAACAAACACAAATAAGTTAATCATCAAATAGTTAAGCCAATTGCATTCACGAATCAAGAGTTCATAACCGGAATTCATCAATTCATATCACATAAATAATCATGGTATTGAAATCACCCCTAGCCAAAAAGGGTTTAGTTCCTCATACAAAACAAAGAGAATTGAATTTAAACATTGAAATCAAAGAAACACATAAACATTCCAACAACTCAAACTTGAATTGTATGAACGTTTAGGCACTCTTCTCTTCCTCGTTGTTGTAGCACAAGGTCTAAGGATAGTTGGTTTGGGGGAATGGAAGTGTGGAATGGAGTGAGGAGTGATGGAAATGGAAAGATGGTTTTTGGATTCTAAGGGAGACTCACGGCTAAGAGAGAAAGGGATGTGTTTGTGGTGTGTTGTGTATGAAATGAGATGTCCATGAATGAATGAATGCAAGGGTATTTATAGGAGTAGTGGAGGGAACATATGGCTATGTCATTTGTAGGTGAAGTAGGTGGATGTTGTAGGTGAAGTAGGTGGATGTTGTAGGTGAAGTGGATGTTGTAGGTGAAGTAGGTGGATGTTGTAGGTGAAGTAGGTGGATGATATGTTAAGTGATAAGTGATAAGTGATATGATATGTGGTTATGATATGATAAGTGGTTAAGTGGTGATGATAAGTGATAAGTGATTAAGTGATATGATATGTGGTGATGATAAGTGATAAGTGCATGTGGGTTAACTAATGAAGGAAATGCATGTGCAATGACAATGTGTTAGAATGGATGTGTGTTATGCATGGCATGATTGGGATTAGGAAAGGTTTAAATGTCCTAAAACTAAAGAGAACAAGGTTCCAACACTTTGGCTCCAATTAGGTCTTCAATTTCGTCCAACACTTTGGCTTCAAGCATAAGCTATCCGTCCTTAGCCCAAAAGTGCTCCAAAAGTCTCCAAAATGCAT
Organism: Pyrus communis; assembly: GCF_963583255.1. NCBI lineage: Eukaryota > Viridiplantae > Streptophyta > Magnoliopsida > Rosales > Rosaceae > Pyrus > Pyrus communis. Next base: position 14,763,927 of record NC_084818.1, read on the forward strand.
CTTTTTGCTCCTTTAGCCCTTTGGACCTACAAACACACGAAAATAGCTTAAAGTACTAAAATAACTAAAGAAACATAACGTAAATGCACGAGAACAAGCCATTTAAGTCGCATGAATATGCTCCTATCAGATATCAACCACACATTTGTTGTTTCAATAAGCAAGCAGTAATTTCCCAAAAGTGTACAATTTTCTTGTATTGTGAATTTGATCCTCTGAATACAAGTTGGAAAAACTCTTATGTCAACCAGTGTTGCCAGTAGAAACTCTTGTACCATGTTGCGAAAAGTATCATGCCCAAACCAAGCAAAATAAAAACTGTCGTTGTTAGAACTCCATCTAGTACCAAGCACCCTATCCTTCTTGGTTCTTCCAAATGTGACCAACTACTCCAGTGTTTTGCCAACAAAGAACCCATTAGAAAACTGTACCTTGGGATTCAAGAGAAGTGGCTACCATGTTAATAGCAGACCCAAAAGCTCGAACCAGGCAAGCAGAAAACAAGAAGTCACATTTCCAACAAGCAGTATCCCAAGAGGGTTATTGTAGTGCTTAAACCACCTCTCCATTTTTTCTTTGTTGTAGATTTCTAGTCAAACAAGGTCAATATTGGTGGAAAGAAGAAGGACTCGCAAATGATCTACCTATAAACCCCATGAGAGCATACACCATTTGAGAGAAGTGTAAATTCTAAATGTGCTAAAGCCACAAAACGAGTGAACACAACGCGTCCTCCAAAGTCTAGATAGTTCGCTTAGACTATCTAAACGTTTAGGAATGAAATGTGGTACCCATGGGCTTTAAGAAAAACTTCACAAAAATTAGAAGTGGAATGCACAACACGAAGAGGTACAAAAATGACGGCTTGCCCCAAAACCAAAAAGGTGGAACACACAGCCAGGTGAGCTGATTTAATGAAAATTTCCCTCGAATTTAGCGAACGGCTATTCTGAGAAGGCTAAAAGAACACTCTAGGATTTGAGGGTCAAAACAATTCCATTAAATCTGGAGTGCAAGATATCTGGTTTGAGCAAGAAATTCATACCATCTGGTTTGAGCGAGAAATTCACACCCTCAATGTGTTGTTCCGGTATGATCCAGTTTACATTAAGAAACAAACAAGCGAAGGAAGGTGAAAATGCAGAAATAGAGGTCACTGTTTATGATTATTTTGTTAATCATCGCAATACACAACTGTGTTACTCTACTGATTTACCGTGCCTTATAGTTGGGAAGCCAAAACGTCCTACCGATATCCCCCTATAGCTTTGTGTATGTCTTTCTACTGAGGTGTTCAATAACTATGCTTACACAATCAGAGTGGTACATGATGGTGCAGGCGTAGACATTTATATACTCTAGCCAAAACAACATTCGAAGAGTTTGACTTACAACTGATAATTGAGGTTTAGTGAACTTGACCTCATGGTCGGAGTAAGTAAAAAGGTGATTGATAGAATAATCACTAAGAATTGTTCTGAAGATCCACACAAATTTTCCCAGTAGGAACGAGTCCAAGAGCATTGATCCGACCCCACCAATTACCACTTACTAAATGTCGTCACAACTAGCGCTTACTCATTTTCTCCAACACGCATTTCGAATGTTTCAGTAATTATCCCTAAGATATGACTTTGCCCACCATTCCTGGGGAATGCATGTCACAGAGTAATATCACCATTTTAGATTTCCAGTTGGTCTTAACCAACTCATACCACTAATATTTTTCTATTTCCCAACACTTCTATGTAGATCCGACTCCACCCGCAATTCCTAGGGAACGCCAGCTATAGAGTATCGATCCCATGTTAAAAGTCGTTTGACAATCCATTTCGTCAACGATGAGGTACAATCCTAAAGCAAGTTTTCTTTTTTCTTCAATACAATGTGACTATTCATGCAATATGAAGGTTGCACAACCGTGCCGAGAGACAACAAATCCAAAAGTCGTGACATCCAAATGATGTCATGACCGACACACTACTACAGTGACAGAAGATCCTCAGTATGCTCTGAATAAACCACGCTTTCATACCAAGCTGACATGCCCAACTCCGATATTCCCCGAACACCAGGGTAGGTACGTGTCGGCTGACACCCGAATGTGACGAAGCGATGTTAGAATGCATGAGAATAAGAAATAAATAAGACTTATAAATTTATGCAAATTAGGAACATGTTCAGAGCATACAATCTAACTAGAACAATAAAAGGAAGAATATAAAATTGAATGACTAAGAGGATAGGTCCTACTCTGGAAGACTCGAAGATACCGATGCGGAAGTACCTTGACGTTGAGATTGTACACCTAGATTTTAAATCCTGAGGGGGTGCAAAACAAACATGAGTGGACCAAGTTGATATATATGTATATATAATACTAAAACAGTTATCAACATACTAACCCCCAAAGTCTTATGAAAACATCAATAGGATATATGTAATAGGTTTTCCGAAAACCTTAGCATTCCATAAAACCTTTCCTAAAACATATCTCATATATAGTGTGATAAATAGTGGTATCTAATAATAATATCTCCCGACCCAATGCCAGCTCCATGTCTCTGCACTCGTAGCTAGATATTATTTCTCTCAGCCCAATGCCAGCTTCATGTCTCTCGGCCCGAAGCCAGAGATTATTTCTCCCAGCCCGCAGCCAATAACCATAATCCTCGCCTGTGGCGATATAGTGACCACTAGCTAAGCACAAAACCATTGAACATAAACTTTCCAAGCATAGGTATATATATCTCAAAAACATCTTCATAGTATAAAGTCCTCCATCATCTATACTATAAAGAAGTGTGCAAAAGCATGTTCATAAGTAGTACAATGTCATCCATCATCTATACTACAAAGAACATGAGTTTGATAAAATATGGTAACTCAAAATATTCTCAGTAAGCATAATATCTCATAAAAACATTTCATAAAACGTAATCATTAAATCATGCCTTTCATGTATGCATTTCTATTATTAAAACATGCAATTTAGAAGGGGTCCACTCACATACAATCTGTCATCGAAGAGACACGCAAACTAGCAAAGATGGAAACGCCACAATAAATGCCCCTAAGCACATAAAGGGTCCAATTAATAAAACTCTACTCAAACGATTGAATTTGAGAAAACAGATGTTAAAAACAAGTCCAGGACGTCGAAATTAGCCTAGGATGGGTCCTGAAAGAAACCTGAAAAAGTCAACAAAAAGTCAACTTTGATCGATCAAAGTCAAAGTTAACGATCAAAGTCGACCAAGTCAACAGTTAACAAGTCCGGGTCGGTCAACGAGTCACAGGTCCAGGTTGGGCCAGGTTGGGCTTGAGACTACCGAGTTGAAGACCCAGATTGGATGGGCTAAGGGCCTGTCTCTTTCTGGGTTGGTTTCAGTTTACACTGGCCTAGAAGCTCAACTTTCACACGACCTGAAGGCCTGTTTCAAAGGGTTTGGGGCTGCAAAAGGTTTAGGCTCGGATGCAAAGGCCCGAAGACATAATCCCACACAACCCTAAAGTCTGAGTCCAAAAAGGTTAAAGGGTTTTCAAATGGGCTGGGCTTGAAGCCTGGCCCAATTGTTTTTGGGCTTTTAAAAGAAAACAAAATAAATAAAAATAAAAAGGGTTTGGGTTGGGTTTAAAGCTCACGGGCCAAAGCCCTTTGGTCTTGGCCAAAGGGTTTAGCGGGCCAAAGGCCCTAGGTTCCTCAGCCCAAAGGCTTTAGCTACCTGTTCTCACTGAAGAAGGAAGCTGGAGCCTCCCGAGCTCCGATCGACATCGCTGTTCACACCTAGAACTCGATCTAAGTACCAAAATGAAATAGAGATGAGATGGAAAGATTTGTTACCTCCTAATCGTCGTGGAATGGTCGGAGGTGGCCGGTTCCTCACTTAAAACCCACTAGGCTCACCAGAGTCTGGGTTTGAATGCCTTCTAGGTGTCCTATTTCTTCATAGAGACTAGGGAGAGGGAGAATGCTACCACGGTGGATGTATGAATGAATCGGGGTGAGGGAGAGAGTTTAAGAGAGAGAGAGATAGTAAGTGTGTGAGAGAGGGTGATAGAGAGCTGAGAGAGTGAGTGCTTGGGGAGAAAAGAAATGAGAAAGGAAATGAGTAGGGGTTTGTCACATAGCAGACGGGGGAAAGGAGAACTGGGGACATAAAATCAGGGGTGGGCCCCCTTGAGCACACCATTTAAGGTCTAAAACAAACCATTTTCAAACATATTTTTAAAACCAAAGTGAAATTACGAAACTAACCTTCCATTCCATAAAAGCAGTAAAATAAATCCAGACGGGTTGTCACAGGCGAGGGTCTAATTTCCTTTGCCACCTAGTTTGCTAATCTTGTACGAACTTTCTCAAATGAGAACCATCTTTTTGGAGCCTTCTCTTCGGGCAGTGATGAAGACTTTTCTTAGGACTAGATCTCCAGGTTGAAATTATGAAATCTTGGCCCTTTTGTTGTAGCTGGAGAAGAGTTGCTGCTAATAGGCTATAATACGGGTGATGGTATGCTCGCGATTTTCCTCTACCATATCTAAGCTTGTGGCCATCTCCTTACTGTTCTAGTCAATACTTAGCAGTAGAATGCTGATACTTAGCAAGATGACATTGGGATGAATGATTTCTTCCGAACTAAATGCTAAAGAGAAATGAGTCTCACCAGTTGCTCGTTTTTTGGTGATACGATATGCCCATAGAAATCCAGGGAGCACGTCTGGCCATTTTCCCTTTTTGTCCGTGAGGGATTTCTTAAGGTAGTTGAGAATCGTCTTGTTGGATGCTTCGGCATGCCTGTTGCCTTGAGGATACCTCGGTGCGGACATGTGCTGCTTGATGCCATACTTTTGGAAGAACTTCGCCAAATCTTTGCCTACAAATTGCGGGCCGTTATCAATGACGATGGTTTGAGGGATGCCAAATCGGCAAATGATATTCCTCCATATGAAACACTCTATGCCCATCTGAGTAGTGGTTGTCATGGGCTCTGCTTTTACCTATTTAGCGAAGTAATCGGTTGCCACGATCGTCATGCCTCTGCCTCTAATAGTCGACGGCGTCAGCCCTACCAAGTCAATTGGCCACTGCATGAATAGGCAAGGACTCATCTGCGGGTGTAGTTTGCCAGCAGGCAGTGCTGGTACCGGTCGCATTTTTGCTCTAACTCCTTAACGTCTTGATGCATGGTAGGCCAGTAGTAGCCTGCATTAAGAGCCTTCTACGCTAAGGACCGGCCTTTGGAGTGATTTCCACAAACACATTTGTGGATTGAGCTTAGAACCTTTAGGTCATCAGGATACGTTAGGTAGCGGAGATGTGGTCCGGTGTAGGATATTCGGTTGAGAATGCCATTCCACATGTAGTAGCGTGCTGCCTTTATTTGGAGCTTTCTAGAGTCCAACCTTTCCGTAAGGAGTGTGCCATTGACCAAGTAGTCTATAATAGAACTTTGCTAGTTAGGAGTTATACTAACCTCTGACACTTCGATTGTTGGCTCCGCCTCTATGCTTGGCTTATCTAAATACTCCACCGGGATAGAACGTTTGGGTTGGTAGTTGAGGGTAAGCCTAGGCCGGCTAGTGCATCTGCATAGGCGTTGTTTGCCCGCGGAACTTGAGTGAGACTGGAAGCTTGAAATGCCTTAAGTTGCTTGCGTACCTTCTCTAGGTATTATGCCATCCTCAGATGTTTTGCTGTGTACTCCCCAGTAGTTTGGCTGGTGATTACCTGGGAATCGGAATGAATTACAAGCTTTTTCACCGCCAAATCTTTTACCATTTGGAGGCCTTCTAGTAGGGCCTCGTACTCTGCTTCGTTGTTGGATGCTTTGATGCCTAGAGTGATCGCCTGCTCGAGCATTGAACCGTCTGGGGTAACAAGGACCATACATATTCCCGAACCTTTGTAGTTGGATGCACCGGTGACATACAAATGCCAGAACTCTCCACTGGGGAGAGTAGGCGCGGCTAAGGTGTGCTCATCTGCTTTCGGGGCATCGTTGGGCCGCTCTGTTGTGTCACCTAGATTTGGCGTAAATTCCACTATGAAGTCCACCAAGGCTTGGGCCTTTATCGCCGTGCAGGGTCAGAAAACCAAACCATATTGGCCAAGTTCCAATGCCCATTTCATCACTCATTGAGAAGCGTCCAGACCATGTAGGATTGATCGTACAGGATATTTAGTCATGACGATGATTGTATAAGCTTGAAAGTATGGTTTGAGCTTCCGAGCCGCAACAACTAGCGCCAAAATTAACTTTTTGATCTTCGGGTATCTTGTTTCCACATCGAGAAAAGCTTAAGAAGTGTAGAATACCAGCAGTTGGGCCCCCAACTCTTCTTGTATGAGGACAGAGCTCACTGCTACTTCGGAGATTGCTAAGTAGATGTATAAGTCCTCTACTGCTTCTACCTTGGATAGTAAGAGTGGTGATGTAAGATACTTCTTCAAGTATTGGAAAGATTTTTTGCACTCATCATCCCATTTGTCTCGTTATGCTCTCTTGATGGCCTTGAAAAAGGGTTTGCATCGATCGGTAGATCGTGAGAGAAAGCGGTTGAGGGCGGCTGCTTGTCCGGTCAAGCTTTAGATCTCCTTCAAGGTGGTTAGAGATTTCATTTCTAGGATCACTCGGATTTTCTTGGGATGTGCTTCGATTCCTCGTTGGGTTACTAGGTACCTTAAGAATCTGCTTAAAGACACTCCAAATGTGCATTTAGAGGGATTGAGCTTTATCTTGTACTTTCTAAGGATGTTGAAAGTTTTTGTCAGGTTACCAATGTGGTCTAACTGTTACTTGCCCTTCACCAGGATGTCGTCGACGTAAACTTCGATGGACACTCCAATTTGTTTCTTGAACATCATGTTTACTAACCTTTGGTAAGTGGCTCCTGCGTTTTTGAGACCAAAGGGCATGACCTTATAGTAGTAGGTGCCTTATTCGATCACGAACGCGGTTTTCTCCTTGTCAGGCTCGTACATGGCTATTTAATTGTAGCCGAAGTAGGCGTCCAAGAAATTGAGCAGCTGGTTCCAAGAAGTTGAATCTACTAATAGATTGATTCGAGGAAGTGGATAAAGATCATTTGGGCATGCTTTGTTGAGGTCAGTGTAGTCTACGCAAATCCTCCATTTGCCATTCTCTTTCTTCTTTACTAGCACGACGTTGGCAAGCCGTGCTGAATGTGCTACCTCTTCTATGAATCTGCCTTTGTTGGGGTAGAGGAGCTCTCGGCTACCCTCGGTCTAACCTACTGCTCTAGGCTACTTTTCTACGTACTTGGTTCATCTATGTTGTGGCTGTGATGCATGTAGTTCGTTCTTAGTAGGCGAGGGAATCCCTTGCAGGCTGCCCGTTAAACTTGAGCTGGATTGATTGACTACTTCTCTCAGTTCGTCGTGCTGCTTGCTCCGATGAGAGGTTGAGGATGCTTCTTGTGGACCTAGCCGAGAATGAACACATCGCCTAGAAGGTTATCCATGTTGATCATCGTAGTGTGGTCTCAACTGTGAGTGTATGCTCGTCTGTGGGCCTATTCAACAATGCACGCTCATTTGTGCACTAAGACGAGAATATATGCTATCTTGGGGGCCCAATCAGGAATGTACACTTCCCGAACACTCGATTCATGGATGGTAAAGTGGCTGCTTGCCAGGACACTACAGGAGAAGTTCCTCATCTGTCCTTGTCCTACTTTAGGACACCTCACCTGGGGCACGTTGAATCTCGGTACGCTGCAAGAGCTGATTCACCAAGGTCGTCTGTTGTGCGAGGGTGCTCATCAACTCTATGACTTGTCGAGACAAGTGTTGTTCTCCATTTGGGTTAAAGAAGCTTGGAAGGAACACATCTCCTTGAGCAATGGAAGTGTGGTAGACTCCAGGCACAAGATTTGAGTTAGGAAATGTCAAACCCGTGAAGAAATATGGTGAAAATGCCCTCGATTCAAGTGCAGGCCTGGAAATCTGAAGCCGGGACGATTGAACCGACCTTAGACTGCTGGGAACTGCTTGGAAAACCACGGGAATGGGTTGGGCCGTGAGAGCAGGTTAGGCCATAGGAGTAGGCTGCTTGGCATGTGGTGCACGTGGGTGCGAGGCTAAGGCTAAGCTTGGCAATGCGTAAAGTGTTGGGCTCGCGTTGGGTTTGGGCAGCTTAGGCCAACTTGGCTTGGGCTTGGATGGCTCGGGCCGACTCGACTAGGGCTTGGGCCCTTGAAGCTTGAAGTGGCATGGCTTGGGTTGTGACCTTGGCGCCGTGGTTTTTGTCGTGGGTGGCCACCGTGGTGGTTACTACAGTGGTGCCCCATCGGGGTGGTGCCGCTCCACTCATCATTGTGTTGAGCCTTGTAGATCGTCGCGGTCCTAATTCTTGAATATTGGAATTTCCATTCGTTGAGGTTTCCATATCTCTTGCCATTGTACTTCTCTTTTATGTTTTATCAAAGAATTTTTAGAAATAAAAATTCCAAGAATAAGAACGTACGAAAAATCTACAAATGAACAAGAAAGTGAAAGACCTTGAATGCAAGAGTCTTCTACGAGTGTGTGACTCAAGCTCTCAATGAAAGCACCAATTTGTGGATGCAAATTTCTTCCTTCTTCTTCTTGGACGAAAATGCACCTGCAAAAACAATTAACACCTTAGGTCAAGGCCAAGAGCCTCACGCGCCCATGATGAATGGGAGGGGGGCTTTGGCCAAAAAACCTCCAATGCCAAAGTTAGAATTTTGAGGGAAAAGTGTTTGGAGAATTACACTATGTTTGGATGAGGGAAATAAACTTGGAATTTGGATAAAAGTCAAAATTTGTAAATTGACATGCATGAATTCTATTGTTTGGATTCATAAACATAGAAATTTAGAATTTCCGCGTGAAAAAAAACTTGAAATTTGGGATCTCCAATTCCCAAGTTTAAATTCCATGTACATAGGTGTCATTTCCCAATTTTTATGATTGAGAGCTTAAAAATAAAAATTTCCGTATTCAATTCCATTGTTCTTTTAGGCTAACCAAACATGAAAATTCACAAATTCTAGAAAATAAAATCCCGTCAATTCAATTTCCGTCATTTTAAAATTCCTTGGTAATCTTAAATTTCTTCATCCAAACATAGTGTTAGAGAATTTTGCAAGAGGATTCAACTTAGGTTTTTGGAGAAATTGAGGTGGTATTTATAGGGGTGTGGCCGGCCCTATTAGGAGAATGGGGATCGGCCAAATTTGGTGTTTTTTGGTGTTAATTACAATCAATTAGCTAATTAATAAATTAATTGAGTGATAAATCAATTAATTAGCTAATTAAAATAATTTGGAAGAAATAATTTGGGAGTTACCTTGTGAGGAAGATTCGATGAGGATGGATGAAATATGTTTTGAATAAATACCTATTTTGATCTTGATTGAGCCATGATTGTCTGCTACTTGCACGTAGAAGCTTCGGTATACCTTAAGGGTAATTTTATGTTTTTTAACCCTAGAACCTACATGTCGCCTCTATATTTTTCTCAATTATTTTTTGCTCCACAATTACAATCACACATAGAAATAGTTGGGTTGGTCAACAATCTAGACACATGTGAATGCACCGAGAATTTTTTTATATGTAACAAGTATTCAATGGGTATTACAGACGTCATTGTATAGGTGGTAATAATAATATATTTTTTGTGTTTCTTCATTTGTAACATGTGAAGTATCCGCTTAAATTTCGATGACTTTAATAAATATCTCCAAACCAAAACTGCATGGTTCTAACAGCAGCTCGCAGCCTGATTTAAACGCACTTGGCCTGAATTTACTTTTAACGCGCGGGTAGTAACTTATTACCAAATTCCCACAACCAAAGATTGATTCGTTGGGAGGAAAATAACAAGAAAATGATCTTTGATGTTTACACGTCCAAGAAAAGTGAAATGGATGACTCAATCATATGTAGTCTTTTGACGTGCCAAATTAATTTGTCACACTTTGTGGTTTATTATATTTGGTTTAGAGCTCACAAGACTTTTATAAGATTAATTTGAGTTGATGCATAAAAAAAGAAACTAAAATAATGATATCAGTTAGAGTTTGACACCAACCATACAATTAATTGCGTGGAATGAGTTCGCGTGCTTGGAATCGTAAGCCAAAAGAGGAGGAGTGCACTCAACGGAGAGTGGGGTTGGAAACTAGGAATCAATCTCTAAAACGACTTTTTGCAATCCAATAATTCCCATTTTAATTCAAAGCCAGAAATTTAAGAGCATCTCCTAACAATGTTATAATTTTTATATTTTAACTAGTGAACAATATAGTCATTTAGTACTTCAGTCTGGTAATATTTTTCTTTATATGTAAATTAGAGATCTTAGGTTCAAACTTTGTGGATGAAGAATTCAAAATCAAATTAAGTTGTCCATTGTGTGACTTAACCGATCTCCCCCTTCATCTCAGTCTGGTAATATTCATATTCACATGTAAGTGCGAGATATCCTCTTTCTATAAAATATATTGTTATACTCAAAAACTAGTGAACAATATTAAGTATTATTTAATAATCCAACCTCTTTAGTATTTTATTCAAATATTTTAACAGATCCACTTGATTCTCTCCCCCCTCTCCGTGCGTCCATATATTTCAATTTTCTCAGACTCTCTCCCAGAAGAGCCCCGCACCCATCCAGGTCTAGAAGCTTCACTGATAAAAATTAAATCCACCAGAAAAGAACAGATCAGGACTTGCCCTCGTTCTCAAACGATCTGGTTTCTTTCTCAAACCATCTCCCTCTTTGACGTGGGAAAAAAATTATGTTATTTTATATGGAATAAAATTATAACTAGGAACCCGGCACTTAAGGAAGAAAAATGATTAGAGAATCGACAATTTAAGGGTTAAAAGATTGTTGTTGCCTATCCCGAAAGAGAATGTTTTCGACTTTTACAGACTGTTTTGATTAACGTACGTAATTTTCGGTTGACATGTCAGTTTTTTGGTCTATAATATTTAGGTTTGAACGACGAGATATACAAAGCTTGTTGGAATTTGAGATAATTATGTTGTTTACCATGTTTAATTTTTATTTTAATATTTCAGAATGTTTTTGTATTTTGTTATATTTTTAATTTCTTTCCTATTTGGATTCCTAGGGTTTCTAGGGCTAACTTACATTTTAAGCAGGTCATCTTAATCATTCATATTATAATCAATACAACTTTAAAGTTTTTTCTATATTCTGGTAGATTTCAAATTGTTGATAGACATCAGCTTATTTGCTAGTGGATTCTAGCATGGGGATTTCGTTTGATTTCCCTTGCCATATATTCCACTGCGTCACACACATGATCTCTCTCTTCCTCTTTCTTTCTTTGTTGAAGAATTTTTTATCCTCGTCGCATCTACCTGTTCATGCCTGAAAAGCAATTGACGTGGCAACACGTTATTGGTTATTCGTGGCAACCCATTGTCGAGTCATCGATAACAAGGGTAAGTGAGAACATCCGTTAATCGAGCATATGACCTAACAATGGATTAAGAAGGTTCATTATTGATTAGGATGAGTTCAAGGAATACCTTAGGTTTTAAGGACAAGATTATAAAGAAGTTCCAAATTTGAGATATGTACCCTACAAATCTTAAGTCCTAAATTATGTTCCTAGCCATAGGATGGTTGAGTGGACTATCGAATATCTGCGAAGGTTGTTTTGTGTCATATTTAGTAGCAAGTCTTAGACTAAGCATTTAGTGACATGGAATAGACATAAAGATGCTCATTTATAAGATCGAGTTCACTAAACATTGACCAACCATAGAAGTGTATGAAAAGAAGATTACCTACTTCTCAATCGTACCATACTTTTGAGTTATGGATGCAACTAATTCTCAAACCTGAGGCATCGCTAATTATCTCATGCTAGTGAATCTGATCTTTGGCCTCACCTCAAAGCTCTCAAACGATAATGGAGCCCTATAGTGTGAGGGTCAAGATCATGTGCATTAATATGGAGATACAAGAATGCACAATAACAAATCTGTCACCTTATAGCTAATCATGAAGGAGGATATTCTTGGAGCCCCTTGACAATCTATCTCTAGAAGTCTTTGGCCAAAGTGATGTATAAGAGATACATTTGGATGATCATTTTATTTGTAGAGTTTGGCATTAATAATTCCATGCTCTAAATATATGATTGGATATACTAGACAGAAGAACTGAATTGCATTGTAACCATAACTAAGGTTCAAAATATGTGTTGTATAAATTCAAACATATTCTGACTAACCTAGGTAGCCGAAAGCCATTACTAGATGTTACCATTCCATTTGGGGATATTCCTATAAGGTTAAATTATAATGGTTTCTAATTATGAAAATTAGATTAATTTGATTAATCAAATTATCCACAGCCAGCTTTAGTTGAAACATACAAGGTTGCACATAATATAATGATATCGAAGAATTAAATTGGTGAAGACTAAATTTAATATAATTTGTTATATTCAATGTTTAATTTTATGTTTAATTAATTGGTTTGGGTCTTCGATTTATTGTTGGTTATTTAAACTAAAATAAATAAGGAAGCCCAGTCCGAAAGGAAAATACTGAGTTAACTAAATAAATAAAATATGACTAAACCGGGCTAAAGGCAGACGACAATAAGGAGGTACGGCAAACCAGAGGTAGGGTTTCCTAGTGCTTCTGGTACACATGTGGTGGTGGAGGATTAAATTGTAATCATACTAGCTTATGGAACTGTTCTATATATAAGCTTAGGGATCTTTACACCTTCAATTCATATATTGCGAAATAGAAAATTAGAGAGAAGGTAATTAAGTTTTGTCAATTTAGAGAAATTGAAAAACAAAACACCACACCACTAGAGGAGAAGGTTGCAGCTTATCGTCGTCTTCCTACTTTACCAACTAGAGATTCATTCGTGTAGATACTAGCAGAGGGCTAACACTTAGGAGCCTCAACTGAATTGAATTCTTTAGCATATGAAATCTTAAGTATGGAATTCTAAACTTAATCTAAGTTTTAAGCATGTGTTCTTAAATTTTTTTTTTTTTTTATTTTTAAAAGAACACAAACATGTCGATTAACTAGGATCACATGATTAATTTAATATGATTACACGGATTACAACATTCAAGTTAATTTATCACATATTATTCATGTTCATCAGGCCCAAAGGGATAGAGGAAGACTTAGGAAGACTTGAAAATAGACTTTAGGAAAAGACAAGTACTTGGAGCTAATGGAAGACTTGGCGCAAAATCAAGCGTAGTGGCATTCTAGGATTCACACATTTGACCTCACTTAGTGGGATAAGGCTTTGTTATTATTATTGTTGTCGTTGTTGTTGTTGTTGTTGTACGTCACCTACCACGCTTCCACATATGTGTCCTAAAATAGGGCACAACCTAACACTGCCAATCTACAACCTTCAAATTCAAATCTCATCACTCCGCCACGTTGGTCCACTACGTTGCACTTAGATCTCGTTGCTTCACCGTCAAATCTTGTTACTTCGCCTTAAGATCTTGTTGCTCCATTGTATGGTCGAGAACTGAATTCATAGATTGAAGCATAGTGTACAACGACATAGGAATATTAATGTTTAGCTAGCCAATTAATTTCTCTCTCCTCCTCCCTAAATGTATAGCGAGTTACTATTTCAAGAACTAAACAGCTAACCAAATAGCTAATATGTCTGAAGCTCATTTTTTTGTGTTTTGCTGCATTTTCATTAAAATAGTCGAAACAACCTCTTTTAGCCAGGTTGTTAGTGATGCTCTAAAGCCCCTAAGTTTATAATCCTACATTTATCTAATGTATATATTATATAACAGTTTGTCGATATAAGTATTTGTATTGTTAAAGTGCCTAACTGTAACATTCCACATCGCTAACCTGTAAGCCTTATATGTATATTCTCATCTCTACCTAGCACGAGGCATTTTGGGAGCTCACTGGCTTCGGGTTCCATCGAAACTCCAAAGTTAAGCGAGTTCACGCGAGAGCAATACCAAGATGGGTGACCCACTAGGAAGTTCTCGTGTGAGTTCCTAGAAACAAAACCGTGAGGGCGTGGTCAGGGCCCAAAGCGGATAATATCGTGCTACGGTGGAGTTTAGTCTGGGATGTGGTGGCGGTGTAGACATAGAAATTTCGGTGAAACAAATGTTCACCAAGGCATTAAAGTTTTGACGTGTCAGGGCATACATGGCATACGCCACATGTCGTACAAATTGTACACATGGCGTGTGACTCAACAAAATAGGACGAAATACCCTTGGAGGATTAAACAAGTTTTTCTTCTCATTTTGGGCAATGACAAGGCAAGCACATTTCAATCCATTATGGATCAAAACAAGTTTTTCTTCTCATTTTGGGCAATGACAAGGCAAGCACAATTCAATCCATTACGGATCAAAGCAAGTTTTTCTCATTTGGGCAATGACAAAGTAAGCACACTTCAAGTTTAAAATTGTATCAAGTGGGAAAATTAGGCCATAAGTTGGACCATTTCAAGTTTAAAATGGTATTAAGTGGGAAATTAGGCCATAAATTAGACCACTTCAATTTCAATATTGCATTAAGTGGGAAAATTAGGCAATGGTGCTTGGGTGGGAAAATTTTGTGGTGGTGATTCATTCTCAAAGCCTATAAATAGGCTTCTCCATCAAGGTATCAAGCATCAACCAATTCACAAATACATTTCTCTACTCCTAAATTGGAAGAGAATTCCCAAAATCCTTGATAGTTTTGAAACTCTAAAGCTCTCAATCATCCAAATTCCCAAGAATTCCGAAGGATCAAGGAAGCTCTCTTCGTTCTTCGTAAAATCCTCCTTCAAGATCAAGCCCCGACGGCCCTTGAAGAAAGTGTTTATCGTTCATCGTCCGTTCATCCTAAGATCAAGCCCCAACGGCCCTTTGGATCAACAGCATCAACAAATCCATACATCTATTCTTCAACATCAAGCCCAAAAGCCCTTGAAGAAAACCAACCGTTCATTCAAGATCAAGTCCCGACGGCCCTTGAAGAAACAACTGTTCATCCAAGATCAAGTGTCCACCACCCTTGGATCATCAACAACAACATCAACAAATCTACACAATTGTTCATCCTAAGATCAAGTCTTGACGACCCTTGGGTCAACAGCATATCCACAAATCTACACCTCACGAAGATTGAATTAGAGGCTAAATTTGTAAGAGATCGTAACCCAAAGGAAAAAATAAAAATCAAAATCAAAAAATATTATTTTTGTGCTCGTGTTCTTGTTTCAAGAAATTTCTATGTTCATAGGGGGCCCGGGCTGGGATGTGACAATTTGGTATCAGAGCCAATCTCTGGACGGAAGTGTGGCGACGAGGACGTCGAGCCCCTAAGAGGGGTGGATTGTAACATCCCACATCGTCCAGGGGACTGGATCATGTAAGCCTCATATGTATATTCCCATCTCTACCTAGCACGGGGCCTTTTGGGAGTTCACTGGCTCCGGGTTCCATCGGAACTTCGAAGTTAAGCGAGTTCGCATGAAAGCAATCCTAGGATGGGTGACCCACTGGAAAGTTCTGATGTGAGTTCCCAGAAACAAAACCGTGAGGGCATGGTCGGGGCCCAAAACGGACAATATCGTGCTATGGTGGGGGTCTGGGCTAGGATGTGATACTAACAATAAAATATTTTCCAATATCATATTTTTAATTGGGGGTGTATATATATATACACACACTCACACACTTATTATTTTATATTCAAGAATGGTCGTTCATGAGATTTGAACTAAAAACTATCTACAAGTCTACAACTAAGGGTTGGTGGATTTCCATTTAGTCATTTTCATCTCCATAATCAGTACTGGAATTGTAGCCATGAAATGGATCAAATTAGATTGGTTCTCCTCTTTGACAAAATAATGATGGTAAGCAAAACCAACTACTTCGAAACTAGCTAGCAGGGTAAAATTGATTTCGTTTTCATCAATTTTATCTTGAGCTTGTTAAGCAGAATGAGTGTCTAAGGAAGGAAGCATGGAGATGAGAAGATGGAGAAAAGAGTGGTAAAGGGCATGGAGATATGACAAGATGAAGAAGGAAGAGAAATGATGAGGGAGATGACTTATGAGGAGATGACAAGAATTGGAGGAAACTGAAAGTTGAGGGAGGTTGAGAAGAGTTGCGAGATTAGAGTTAGGTTTAGGAAAGTATGAATTATACTAGGAAAATATAATCTAAAATGATTTTATGTATTCTGGTTAGCGAATTGCCAAAATTCAAAATGAAGCTGAACTAGACTTGGTAAAAATAATACTTATTTTCGAGGAAAGGTGAGCCTAATTTGACGACTCGACCAGTAAAGGCAGTTCACCTAGCTAATGAAGGGGAATCAAACCTAGGCCTCACATGCATAGGTAGATAAAAAGTGACTCTTAACCACTTAAGTTGTAAACTCCTTTAATCAGAGAGGGTGAATAGTTGAATCCAACTTTCACAAACTTCATTTCTTAATCACTTTGATCAAGTATGCATCGGAAATAGAAAACAAGTTCTATTCAACAAGTATAATGAGGCAATAAAATAACAATCAGACAGTAGGATTGAAATCATATATAAATCTTGTTATGAAGTAAATAAAGTGCAAAAAAGCTAAAAACACATTACATAAAGATTTAGTGAGGTAAAACTCCAATAAATGAAGAAAAAACCTTGGGCCCAAACCAGTGAAACAAATCCACTATGAGAAAAATAACTTTACAAGACTCGCCCAATAGACGTACACAATGCAAGGACACCCTCCATGACTCCTAAGATTTACACAGCTGATACGTCATCTTTCGCCATAATGACAATCTCTCCTCATAATTTTTTCCACATGATCTTCCACCACACAATATCAAGATATGGAATTTTGCTTAAACCCTAGAAAGATCTCAAACAAGGAACAAATCTTCTAGGAACATGATATGCACATGAACTCACTCAAAGATTGTTTAACGCACAAAGTATTTCCTCTTTAATGCACATGTGAGTTTTCTCTATTTTGTATATATTTTCAAAATATGTAAGACTCAACTTACACACAAAGGTCTAGGCTATGAAACTGGGAATTATAATCGACATGCACTAACAAAATGTTTGGGCTTGACTGCTTATCTATGATGGATTGAATGAGTTGCTATTACGTTTTGTTAGATTAGATTTAAATACTCCAAAATCTTCTCCACTGACATTTATTACTTGCCCTTAATGGAAAATTATAAAATGGATTAGTAGTTTGTAAAATTTAGACAGTAAGGGTCCGAACTCGAACTCAAAACTAAGAGTCTAAGGTTATCTTCAACCAAAATGGCTAAATATAGCCCTGTCCATAATTATAACCTTACAAAATATCATTTTCAAATGAACAGTGTTAGGTCATACTCATATACCATCGCCAACCAAATGAGCTAAATATAAACCCTCAATAATTTATTAGTTTTAAGTTTATACTTTAAATTATTAGTTTATTTAATTAAACTACCTTTAGATGTTTTCAAATCTAGCCATTGAATTTGAATCAATTATTGTAACTGAGGAGTTTGGCCCCAAAAAATGGCCTACGGTCATCTCTAATGGATCAGGCCATAAGCCATCTTTTAGCTCCAATTGAGACAAAACCCAACTCCAATGGAGTTCTGGGTAAAAAAAAAGGGACCCACCATACCAAATTCAAGTCCTTTGGCCATCAGGTTGGGCATGTTGAGCCCACCAGCCAGCCCGTTTGAGGGGCTCTGGCTTTCAGTAGCCAACGGCTACATGATGTCAGCCGACGTCATGCAACCATTAGATTTTATTTTATTTTTTTAAGGATGAATTTAAAAAAAAAATTATCTAAATTTTTATTTTATTTTATTTTATAAATACCTAAGCCATTTCTACACCATTTCTCACATCCTTTTCACCCTTCCATACTATCTTACCTCATTATATTTCAATTCTTCATATTCTATTCACCTCAAACACTCTTTTCATACACACCCCTCTCTTACCTATTCTAATAATCTAAATTTATATTTTTTAAATGGCCACACCTTCAACCAAAGGAAAGGCTTGGACACGAAAGGAAGATGAAGCTCTTTGCAAGGCTTATAGATGGATCTCAAAAGATAGTATCAAGGGTATTTCTCAAACAAGTGAAAGCATTGGGATTCATACGTCCAAAAAGTACTATGAGTTCTACGAAAAAACCATTCCACCGAACCCCAGAAACCACGAGAGTTGTTCTTTAGGATGGAAAACAAATAACAACACAATCTCCACCCTTCTAATACTTCAGGGAGTTATTAAAACTTAAATAACATTTCGTCCATTAAACCTACTCCATTGTTTTTTTGGCTCAATGATGTGCAACAAGGTCCTGTTGTAGGTACTTGTTTGTGGTACACAAACAGATCATCCTATGATGCCTTATGTATTCATTTTATAGAGATGTTACCAGTTCTTGGATCTAAAGGAAAATTAGGTTCATCATATATTCTCGCACGTGCCCTCCTTGACCTATTCGGATTATCTTGGTTGTCATCAGACTCTCCATCGATATAGTCATCTCGCTCATCCTCCACAATCATGTTGTGTAATATGATGCACAACATCATGATGGAGTTCAATTTATCTAAACTCCACCCTCTTTCCATTTCCCTAATGATTTTTTACCGTGCTTGTAAAATACCGAAAGCTCTCTCAATATCTTTTTGATACGCCTTTTGGTGTAAGGCAAACCACCTTTCAACGTCATCCACATGGTTTGTAATTGCTTGGACAAGTGTCGCCCACCTCAAGTAAATGTCATCTGCTAGGTAATTGTACTGACGCTTGTTGATGTAGCAATCCAATTAAGGTGATTTACCCTCTCTGTCAGGTTAGTAAAAAGGGTTGAACACCCGAGTACTGTGATATCATTTTGGGATCCTGGGAATCCAAAGAAAGCATGCCAAATCCATGTGTTAAACTAGGCAACCACCTCTAACATAATAGTTGGCTTTCTCAATCTTCCGCTAAATTCTCATTGTCATCTGGTGGGATAGTTCTTCCACTGCCAATGCATACAATCTAATGATCTTATCATGTCCGGAAAACCACGTTCTTCAACTTTGTGAAAGAGCCGAGCAAGATCTGCTTGATTTGGTTCACAGAGGTACTTATCTTTGTAAATTTGCACAATTGTGTGACAAAATTAAGCAAGATTCTCAAGGCATGTAGACTCAGACATACCATATGTATCATCCATCACATCAGCTGCGGAGGTGTAGGCCATCATTCGAAGTGCAATAGTAATCTTTTGGTGAGGCGAAAAACCAGAACGGCCTAATCTATCAATCTTCTGCTGAAAGTATGGATTGAAGACATGTTGGACATCATAAAGCAAACGCTCGAAGACATGATGCCTCATCCAGAAGCGATGTCTAAAATCATGTTTTGGGTACACCATATTGGAGCTGAAATAGTTATTCATCAGAGTTTCATGCGCCATCTCTCTTTGTCGAGGTTTGTAAAAGCGATCAACAATAGAGCCACCCCATTGAGGTTGTTGCTGAGTTTCCTCAAACACCATGATCTCAACCATTGCCACCATAAATGTTGTGTGGCACCATGCTTCATCTTCTTCGTCGAACTCCTCATCTTCTCATCTCTATTCTGCCCATTTATCTTCCAATTTGGAATTAGATGAGGACCCCCAATTGGAATGCGAAGAAGATCCAAAGTTGGAATTCATTGCTAATTTGAATTGAAATGACAAATTTTAGACAATGACAAGAGATATTGGAGAGGGCAAAGATGAAGGTGTGAGAATTCTACCCTAATATCCAACCAATTTATTAACAATGGAAGTTGAAGATAAGAAGTGTCACGTAGATAAGAATCTTATCTGAAATTTGCATAACCAATTACATCTCGACACGTGTCACTTGAAAATCCTATCCGAAAAATTATTAAGATTACATAAAGATAATACATATGAAAAGTTACTTATT
This sequence comes from Pyrus communis, assembly GCF_963583255.1. Classification (NCBI taxonomy): domain Eukaryota; kingdom Viridiplantae; phylum Streptophyta; class Magnoliopsida; order Rosales; family Rosaceae; genus Pyrus; species Pyrus communis. Next base: position 14,783,930 of record NC_084818.1, read on the forward strand.
TAGCGACACGTGTCACTCGAAATCCTATCTAAAAAATTATTAAGATTACATAAAGATAAGAAATATGGAGAGTTACTCATTTAGCGACATGTGTCACTCGAAATCTTATCCGAAAAATTATTGAGATTATATAAAGATAAGAAATCGGGAGGGTTATTTATTTAGCAACAAGTGGCACCCAAAATATGTTTGGATAAATTTATTTTATTATGGTAGTTTAATTCAATTAACCAATAAGTTAAAGAACAAACTTAAAAATAATAAGTTATTGAGGGGCTAAAACATAGCCCATTTCGGTTGGAGATGATACATAAATATAGCATGGCAGTGTTCATCTAAAAATAATTTTTTGCAGGGCTATAATTCTGGACTGAGCTATGTTTAGCCATTTAGGTTGGAGATGGCCTAAGAGGAGGGCTACATTTGACTAGCCTAATACCCCTTTAGCCAAATAATGGTCTTGTGGACTCCACAAAATTATAGCTCAACCTTCATTTGGAGATGCATTTTTGGGCAAATCAGGCCATTTTTCGGTTTTTGGACCTTTAACCCTCTCCATTGGAGATGGCCTTTGTCAAATATGAAACCAAAATTTTTTTACCTTAAGCCCATGAGAAAGATAACGATCCATAAATAGGCCAATTATGTGTGATTGGATTGGCTATGATTCAAAGCCAACCCTAACATTTGATTCCTTCCAAGTACTTTTTTTTTTTTTTTTTTTTTTAACAAACGATAGTATCTACACTAAGGGGTCGGGAATGAGCTAAACCTCATATTGGGGTAGCCATAATAATGCGATTTAAATTTGTCTTTGATGATAATAGAACCTAAGACCTCTCACTTACAATTAAAAAGGAATATCACTAGACCGTATTACTAAATAGCTCATTCCAAGTAATTTTTTTTTTTTTTTTTTTGGATAAACCTTCCAAGTACTTTTGAATTCTCAGAAACAGTCTTTCTTTTGTTGGTCCAACATAACGAATTACTCCCTAATAATTTTTAATTTGGGGTGAAATATTTGGCGCCTAAATTTGAATAAACTAACCAAAGTAACGTGTCTAACGGTCATTTCGAGGACATGTCAAAGAAATGGCATAAAGTAGAAGTGATAGACCAGCAAGGAGGAGGCAACAAAGCAGAAGATATACTAGGTACTTTTGAATAATTCCCAGATACATGGTAATAATTTGGCATTCAAATTCTTTGTTTTTCAATGTTCATGTGTTATTCTTGTGTTGGATTTTTCTAACATTTCAATTTTGGATTTCGGGGAGGCTAAAAATTTTATTGACGACACCAATAACTGGTTGATGACACATAAATAATTACTTATTTTTTTGTTTTGTTATTGTTGGTTCATGCTAAAACATTAATTTTAGAAGAAATGTTCTTTTGTCAAACTGTCTAGCAATATAAGATGTTTATGTAACTGTATAATATATATATATATATATATATATATATATGTCCAGATATCATCGAAGAGTCATGTCAGTTTTTGTTAGAAAACACATTCATTTTAGTGTGGCGCCATAAGAATTTGTTTTGGAACACAAGTCTAGCAAGAGAATTGTATTTCTAGTTTGTATATTAAAGTACCGTTGTATTATGGTGTAGTTAAATATGAATGACGATAACCATTAGGCAAAGGGAGCGTTGAGGGGGTGCGAAATGTGCAGTCGCACAAGACCCCAAATTTGAAGGAGCCCCCAAAATTTTTGTCACCTAATATTTATATGTAATAATATTTTATATTTAAAATTGCTTTTGTTATGAAATATTGTTCTATATTCAAAAATTGATTTTGTTAGCACTTTAAAATCTCATCTTACACTCTTTATAAGCGTAATTTTTTTCTTTCTAAATACAAAAATTTAGAGTACAATAAGATATTTTGAGTGCCAATAATACACCATAAAAGGCGGTATTTTTTTCAATATTAGTATATAATAATGTTACATATTTAAGTGAAACTTTAAAGTTAGAGTCATTGAAGTTTGTTTTCTTGTTTGGTTGTTTAAGATTGAACTGTTTTTTATTATTCAATGAACGTTATACTTGTAGCTCTTTTTACTTATTATTAATGACATTTTTTAAACTTGCAATCAGTGAGTGCTTAACTTTGTTTTTATTTAAGTGATTGTTTTCTAACGTCAATACATTATCAAATATTTGTTAAGACTTATCTTAAGGAGGGACGCTTTTATAAATTTCATATAAGGCCTCCAAAATCTCAAAGACGGCCCTGCCAGTGGGGGCGATGGGAAGAATTACCGAGCAAAAAGAAGGGATTTGCCTGGGCTACTATATCAGAGGAAGAGATGAATATTTCGGAGTGAGGTTGAAATGGAGATAGAAAGAGAATTTGGAGGAGTAAAAGTTGGGATATGCCATCTTGCTCTGGGATTGCAGAGGCTTTATCAACACATAAAGGAAAGACGAAGTGCTGCTACAAATGAAAGAAAGAGTAATTTATAACAAAGCATTTTGTGAGGTGAACATTAACATAAAAATGGAAGGAGGAACCCAGATTGAAATTAAGGAGACCAAAATACCAGTTCCAAAGATGGCTAGAAATACCATGAAGTGTGATTGGGCCAAGACGCTACGTTCAAGTGCTGGACTGGCACTCATCACTAAAAAAAATAGCAGCCGACGTGAACTGGGTTGGAAGGTTTGAGATTGCTTATGGCTTGTTTATAATATTTATTACAAGATATTATAGCTTTAAGCTACACTAAGGAGAGGAGGAGCGTTCAAACCTGGGACATAGTGAGAATGACAATAATATCACTGCTACTGTTGTTGCTCACAGGTAGTATCACCAGTGTGATTTTATACAAGACATAAGTAAGTTGCGAATGTTTTGGGAGATATGAAAACATCAATTGTGGTAAACGACTGTAATTGTTTTTTTTTTATTTTGTTTTACCGAACCCCAAGAATAAATAATGATGTTGTTTTGCTGACCTAAAAACACTCGTTTGTTTTTGTTTTCAATTGAGGATAGAAAAGGAACACTAGTGGGCTCTTGAATAATACGTGACTTCTAATATAATCATTGAGACATGACATCATTTCATCGAAAAACATTATATCTGACTTGTTATTTCTTCATGAGATGAGCAATTGCAACAAATTTCATAAAAGTCTCATAAAATGGTGACTTTTGTTCACTTAATTTTCTTGTAGTGTGTGTGTGTGTGTGTGTGTTGGGGGGGGGGGGGGGGGGGGGGGGGGGGTGTGGTGGGTGTGGTGGGTGTTGGGGTTTGGCTTCTCCTAAGGGCGAGCACTCGAATCAACACCTCCAAAAGTTGAACACACAGAGAATACTCTTTGGAGCCTTGGATTGAGTAGGGACAAAGCCAACTTCTTTCGAGCTTTTCTGCTATAATATATACTCATCAAGTTTTAGCTTTCCAAAAGTTGGATCATCCCAAAGAATCTCACGAGGCCCCTCTTCACATTCATCCCCTACAATGTCTTGTAAACGTGCACCTGCGTCACTGCTCTAGCTACCACTTCATATTTTTGCTCCAAAACTCTTTAAACCTTTTAGCTGCATGAGTTAATAAAGTTGCAAAGCAATATATTCAATTTCAAGCCACCCAGAAAATGCAACGAAATCCTAAGATTTGATGAAATTAATCTTTTTAATTTGTCACATGAACAAAATTTTCAAGTGAATTGTCATATGAACTTTTTAAAATTATTAATTCGTCATTTGACTCTTACTCCTTTAAGTTTATCCATCCAAGATAAGTCATGTGCTTACACATGACTTGTTTTTAGAGTTATTTCTTTGGACAATTCAACTTCTTTTCACCAATTCTTTATTTGTTAGACATGAAACCATGAATTTTTGTTGGTATGAAAATACATGTTGTGTCCGTTTCAAAAGCTTCTGGTGAACTACTAATAAAGTATGTTAGACTCACTAACACGAAGTTGTGGCTAATTGGAAGATTGAGAATTTAACATGCTCAATTATGGGAATCTCTTTCATTTTATTGCTTTTTCATGAGTAATCGCTTAGTAAAAGCAATGTCAAGTTTGATATTTATCATTGTTTTAAAGGAAAACTATATTTCAAGAATATGTGTATATATGAGGACTATAGTTGGAGAGAAACTCTATCAAGATTTTAACCTTGGTCACAAGTTGTACATGACTTATTTTGAATGAAAATTTGAACAAGATTAGGGTGAGACAACAAATTAAAATTTTAAACTATAAATTTGAAAAAATGGATATGACAAATCGTTTAAATTTTTAATTCATATGAGATTTTAAAAATTTTCCCTAACAAATGCAAGAAAGATAAGCTAAAATTTGGAGAAAAAACACCAGAACAACTATGAACTTATAGAAAAAACACTTCAAAAACAAACTAAATTCTAAATTTATTGTAATTTGGACCTAAAACCAACATAAGGACATTCAAATTAACACATTTAGCCTTACACTCGAGGTCTTAAATGTGATCCAACTTCTCACAATTCAAACTAGCTAGGCCGTTGTCAGGTGCCGCAAAATATGTGCAAAGTGTCAAAGACTGAATTCAGTCAATGGCACCTAATCGTTATAGTCAAAGTTAGTTATCAGCTTTAATAAATTAATACCCTTTTTTTTTTTTTTTCTTATTTTGACCATATGAGTCATGACCAGAATTAAGACGACCGTCACCAATTGCTGGAGTTTTGGGGCATAAAGCTAGCTAGCTTCCAGTGACGAACCAGAAGCTAGCTAGCTGTAGAAATTAATTATTAGGGGAATGTTTGTTTAATTAGTACTTATTACTTTGATATTTTTGTTTGTTTTGTCGACTTGAGAAATGCTAAGAGATTCACTTAAAAGTGAGAATCTTCATGAATTTTCTATCACTTTTTAGTTTAACGTCAATTTTCGTATTAACATTATAATTAAACATTATGCAAAAAATATGATGTAGCAGAGAATTTATAGAGAGTTTTACTTTTGAGAAAATCCCCTTAATATTTCTCTTTGTTGATTTGCTCTTTCCTCGTAATATGATTTTAGCTAAATTAAGAATCGACCCGGTCATACAAGCTAGATTTTAGTTAGTTAATAGCCAACAAATTAATTTCCTTCTTGAGATGTTTAATCATTTTAATTATAATCAAGAGTCTTTTTTGCATGAGCTCAATGATATCTAAAAGAACTTACATTTGAATTTGATCTGGTAAGACTACTTTTTGAGAGTATGAATTTCACGTCAAGAAAATAAGAAACTTTGTATGTGCTTATAAGTTGTTAGATTATTATACATACTGTCAGATTAACAAAGAATACGAATGTTGGCTTATTGACTCTTTGCATGTAAAGAGTCGTTATTCTTACTTGTTGGAAGCGCGTAACAGATTACATATAAAGAGACAAGTATATATGTGCAATTTTCATGGCTGTCAACTCCAAAGGAAGAATTAATAAGCATGAATTGATGGGAATGTTGGATAAAATAAGGTTATCGATTTACAACTGTGTGAATCTACTAAAATGAAGTTTAACCAGATTTCCAAATATACGTGTATGGACCACCATGCAGCTTTAAACTGACGTTGGGATTCCACCAAACAAGCAAAGTATCTTCAAAAAATCTCATCATCTAGGTACTCTCTCACCAAACAAATTAAAAGAAGAATAAATTAAAACTTGCGAAAAAAAGTTTTTCCATTTTTATACATTGGTTTGCTAGTAAACTTGAAACATCAAACCCTAAAAATAGAGGAACAAGTAAAGGGACCCGAGACCAATTTGCACCTCTCAATTTCGCTCCCTTAAAATGGAACTTTGCCCAACTGGAAAACTAAGCTCAACCGTGACGTAGAGGTTCGCTCACAGTTCAGTCCGTGGCTTTCCTTTTGCAGTAGCCACGGATAACGTACATCATTACATTTACTCTGTACGTAGTCACGAAGACTATAAATCAGTCACCTTACTTGGTTAATTATCAGAGTAATTTCCATCATTACATTTACTCAAACCCTAATAGGGTTAATTAATCGAGATTCTTGGAAGGCACCATACAATTAACATTGTTATTAACCAAAAGATGAAGCTTTGATGAATATGTATGTAGAAGTTGTGGGAGGTGCAGACAAAAGATCTGTCCCTCTTGTGTACATTCATTTTTGCTGCTAGAGTGCCCACATGTTCCCTTCGAAGCAGATCATTGAAATTTGGAAAAAAAAGAGAGTAGCAGAAGAAAAAAATGAAAAAAAATGAAAAAAAATGAACATATCTGCAGAGAGAGAGAGAGAGAGAGAGACAGAGACAGAGACAGAGAGAGAGAGCAAGCTTTGGATCTATCGATCATCGCCTGAAACCCTCCACATTTTGGACTTTGAGTTAATTTCTACGGAAAAAAAAAAAAAAAAAACTTACTGTTTTCACTATCTGATTATATCCTCAATTCCCAAGAGAAACAAATAAATAGTATGATATAAATAACTATTATTTAACCAAAGAAAAAAAATTCAAATAATTAAATATAACTTTGAGGTATTTGTTTCCTTTCCAAGGTGACCCCATCATCATCGTCTGGGTTCTACCTTCTACTACAACAGACAATTTCCATCATATGATTACATGGATCAACGCAACCTATATACACAATATTATAAAATACTCTTTTCATTTTTTAGAATTATTTATCATGGAATTTAAAAAGAAAAGAAATTTCAACGTTTCGAATAAATTCTATATATATATATATATATATAATTCTACAGCAGTACGGATGACGAGCGCATAAGTAATTGCAGTGTCTGCAAGAAAGAGCAAAGACTACTACTTGGTAGAGAGAGAGAGAGAGAGAGAGGTGATTCGAAGGGGGAAAAGAAGGAAATAGAAAGCAGTGCATTCATCATATATAGGTATGTCTGTATGAATAAAGAGAAAAAGGTTTGCAATATAGCAGTCGTTGAATAAGATCCATACAATTAATACCAACACAGAAAGTCTGATTCGTGGACCAAAACGAAAAGGTATGTGATGAATTGATGAGAAGAGAAGAAAAGAAGAAGCATAATAGTAAATTAAATGAATGAATGACACTGCAGAAACGTACACACATGGGGAGAAACGATACAGACATGATCGGTAGTCATTGGATCAAACGGAAAAATGCAGAATCCATCACACACGTCTGATCGATCCTTGAATCTTGTACAAGTCCCTCTACCAACTCATCACACAAACAAATTGTGGAGAGCAAATTGCATGAGCGGATTCTTCATCATGTGACATTCTAATCTAGCGATGCAATGTCATGTAAAAAGAAATTTAGACATGACACCATATTATATTGCACAATATTGAGAGTGAATTCCATATTGATGAGAAGAGTGACTTTGCATGATCTTATAAGAGGTTGGACTACTTCCCATATTGCTATTGCCAATTAGTTTTATGGTGAAACCTCAACTTTCTTGGTTGAACCTCAACTTTCTTCACACAATGATGATAAAACTGTTTCATGCAAAACCTTCTCCAAATTGCGAAATCAACGTATATTGATATGATCAGCATTCACAGCTTAAGATTGCAAAATCAACAAACACTGATAGTATTAACCCATTGCTAGCTAGATGAACAAATTTAGATGAATACTTTACATGCAGTACTGATGAAATGTTCAAATTAATGGGCAACATTCATCTAAATCAAGTGTTCAAATAACACGGATGATCCACTACAACGACTAGCTACCCAATTAAACTAAACGAAACCCTAGCTAAAACACTAAAATCCGGAGAAAAAGTAGTAGATTTTTTCTCAACAAAGTCAGCTGCAGGCACATTCATCATTTTCTTGACCACAAAATTAGAAGAATGGCCCATAACTGATAAAATACCACTACCACATGCTAGCTAGCTCAATTATAATAAATACAAAATATGAGAAGAGATCAAACGACGACAATGACGATGTACTTGTTGTGGGTTCTTGTTCATGTTCATTGTTTGGTTTTCGGGGTTTGTTTTGTTTTGTGCTTAAGTTATAAGCATATAAACTCAGCTAGCTAAGTAGCTAGGGTTTCTTACCCAGAGTGTGTTTGTTGTTATGCATCCAAACCTTGAGCACGTGGCGATTCACTCCGGTCTCGTTGCAGAACTGCTGAACCGCCGGTTCGTCCTGCTTCTGAATCCTCCACCCCAGCCTCTCCGCCAAGCTCAACATCCTCTCTTTCTGCTCCTGACTGAACTTTGTCCTAAATCTCTTCTTTCCCGACCACGCCGTTCCGTGCATACCCATCCCCATTCCCAAACCCCCACTCCCTCCGCCACCGCCCCCGCCCCCGCTGGGATTTGACACGTCGTCATCCTGCTCTTGCCCCCCGCTGTGGGTCCCTCCCCCTCCCGAAGTCGACGGCAAAGCCAGCAGCCTGTGGTGCGCCGCCACGTGTAGATACCCAGCTGGAGTCCGGTAGTACGGCGAGAAATGGGGGTGGTGTTGCTGCCCGTGGTGCGGTACCAGCTGCCCGTACGCGTCGGTTAAGACACCGAGACCGTGTCCTGGCGGGTCACCCTCCTTTCGGTGAAAGTTGCGGTGGCAGTTGCAGGCGGCGCACTTGAGCGCGTCGAGCGTGCCCTCCGGGCCAGCCGCCAAGAACTCGCAGCACCCGTCCAGCGCGTGGCCTCCAATCCCCACGGCGTGGTTCTTTAAGCACTCTCTGTACCTCACAGCCTTCCTCGGTTGCTGCTGCTGCTGAGTCGCCGCCGCAGCTGCAGCTGCTGCTGCTGCTAGCGCCAAACCATCTGGTCCAGAACTCGACATTTTGACTCGGCCTCCGACGGAGTTGCCAAGCGAGTCGTAATTCGCCGTCATCTCCATCTCCTCTTCGTGCTCCTCTTGATCCTCAAACTCCATCCCAATTAATCAACTGATTAAAATCAGAGAAAAACAGAAAAACCCCACTGATTAATAAAAGAGTATCAACCCAGAAAGAAGAAGATAAAGAGAGGGGTGAGTGAGTTAGGAGAGAGAGAGAGAGAGAGAGAGAGAGAGAGAGAGAGAGAGAGTGTGTGTGTGTGTGAGGTGTAAATTTTGTATTGTCTCACTCCCCTCGCCACCTCTCTTCCTGCAAACAAAATAGCTCGTCTTCCCTGAAAGTCCTTCATATACTTTCCCATTTTCTCAATCCCAACCGACTCCTCCCGGTTGAACCGGTCACTTTCACCTTTCACCTTTCACCCTCCGTTTTTTCACCGCGCGTTGTTCAGAGAGCTGTGGGGGATTGTCAGACAAACTACTTTAATTCTGTATCGAACTCGTTTAAAAATAATTCAAAATAAATGAAAGCGATTTATAAAAATTATTTTTGAATGGCAAAAGTTATTAAGGCATTTTTTGCAAAAACAACATAACTTGTGCTTTATACTTGAACACTTCAAATATTTTTTTTAATTTATTTACATTTTTATTAAAAATTAATTCTAAAAGAAAATTTTCCATCATTTTAGAATTTCGGATGAGGTGACATACTCTTAAAGAATAAAAACAAACATAAGAGAAATGAGAAAAGAAAAAGTGTCCCACGCGCTGAGGTGGTGTTGGACACGTTCCAGCAGGAAGCAAGGTGGTGGCGCGTGCTGTGTCGCTTACGGGGGAGAGAGGAGGGTTTGTGTTGCACATATCGGACGTGTCAGGACACGGCATTACATTGGAAAAAATAAATTGTCGGCATTTAAGGCAGCTGGGGTACGGGCACTCGTTTCCGACATGCGTGACGCTCTATTTGGCGTCAAAATTTTGCATTTAATATTGGAATAGTTTTCCTGTGTTTCTCAGCTTCTGTCTGAGAAAAGAGAGCATAATATTGGAAGGGTTTTTGTTGTAACAAAAAACACTACACTGCGCTGCAATACAACTCTTCGATTTTGGTGTGTTGTTGTGGGGTGCAAGTGCAACTGCACGCATTTGGTTCCATAGTACTTGTTACCAACCAATTTCAATAGGCAAATAATGTTGGTCTTTTCAAAAAAGGAGAGACATTCGTGCTAATGTAGAAAAATTAAATTTGTACATAAAATTTTAAAAACTAAAAGACATGAAAATTGACGATTGGTTTGCTACTTAAACGTTGATAAATATGTTCATTCCTATTAATGACACATCATTTAGTTTTCAAATTTTGTCTCCCTAGCATTACTCTTCATATTTTGTCCTTCCCATCCCATCTCAATGTATTAATTGGTAAGCTTCTAGTTTTTTCATTTTCATTTTCATTTTTTATTGAAACTAAGAACATCTTCAACCCTTGGGTTAAAACCTTTAATTCCAAAAAATTAGGTTTTAACTCAGAAATAATTTTTTCTGCTCAAACCTTTATGAGTTAAATTTTAGTTGAATATTATTAAATAATGAATTTTGGATAGCTATTTCTTAAAGTAATGTTTAAAAAAAAATTATTATGTAGATTATCATAATTTAATTTTATGAACATTTTAACCTAAAAATATTTTAGACTCCAATAAATATTGAAAAATCACTAGACCAACACCATGAAACTCTTGGTACACTTTGAAAGAATTTTTTTAAAATTATTTTAGCCTTGAATTTAAATTCGAACATTTAGATTTTTTTTTTACCATTGGATTTGGTCGTATTAGATCTTAGTTGTTGGATACAATAAATTTATAAATATAAAACTGAAAAAAAATACACATATGGTGGGTCAATCTACTAACTAAGGGGAATTCTGACCTAAATTTGCCCCAAAATGAATTTTGGGTTAAAACTCATATTTGACCTAAAAATTAAAGCAAGTTAAGGTAAATTTAGAACCAAAATTTGAGTTTAAGAGTAGGAGTAGGCAGTAAGAGAAAATACATAGAAAAATGAGATTTTATTTTCCCAACGTTTTTTCTGATATCAAAACAAATAAATGAAAAATAGTTATCAAACCAGAGATTGTCTTGCATGAATTACATTTGACGCAATGTTTATACTCGATGATATTAGCCTTATACAAAATAAAATAAAAATCCTAACCAATGTTTGGACTAGAATCAACCTCTTTACTCATTTTATCCTTCAAATAAAAATTGTTATAACACATTTATTGATTTTATGAAATTTAACAAAACGGTCAACTATAACCAAGTTCAGCTCACAGAGCTCTTTTATTTGACTGTATGCAATTGGGTTGTACTCGTGGACATTCTCTTTAATGTTATTGCTTTTTCTATAAAAATAAATATAAAAAAAAAATTAGTAAGTTAATACACGGTATTGAACTCATTTGGGACAACTATCACGATGTCATTCAATAATCCGAATCGTTCGTTTCAGGTCATCATTCAAGATTCGTCCGTGCTAAATTTCGCCATTTCATTGTTAATTGAAAATATTATATTTTCATTATTTGGCCACAATAAGATAACTAAACCTGTTTAAATTGAGTGTATATTTTTCAGCAACAGCTTGCTTTTCAAGGAGAACTTGACAATAAATAGTTCAGAATTTTGGGATGGAAAGCGAAGGCTAGCTGCGGATTAACATACTAAAAGTTAGGGATTGAACTCGATTAATTTACCTTAACAGAACAAAAGTATCAAAACAAAGTTGTGAAAGAATAGCAGTAGCTGTTGTTGATTCCAACCACAAATAGACACGTGTTCAAATATTTGAAATTAAAATTTATAATTAAATATATGTTCATCTGTGATTAAGGTTTCAGAAGTAGCTGCTGCTTTTCTTTCAGCAACATAGTAATGATCATATATATATATATATATATATATATATATGTATGTATGTATATATGTATGTATGTATGTATATATAGATGGTGAATTCTGGCGGTTATGGCTGCCAATCATCGATGACTTGAAAAAAATGAAAGGTGGGCAGGGGATGGTGACGATCAACTAAGTATTGGTTTGGTACTGAAGTGCTCTTATAAAAAGTGGGTATAAAAAAAAGTTGAACTCAAAAAAATGTTTGATAAACACTTAAAAACAACTTATTTTCACAGTTTTAGGTTTTGGATGAAAAAAAAGCTGAAAACGTGAAGCAGCAAAAATGAGCTTATTCTCACAGTACAACAGAAACAGTTTTTTTTCAAAGCACATCACTACCACACCAGCCCTAACAAAGAGAGAAAAAGGCGGTGCAGCATTTGATTGCATGCATATTAAGATGGAAAAGGATCGTTTCTGGATCCTCTTTGTGAGGATCCAGGCGATCAATCATTCGTGTTCATTTATCATACATCGTGCGGTCAGTTTTCATTAGGTATGATTTATATTCAATTTTAAATGATTTCTAACCGTACGATGTACGATGAACGAACATAATTAATTGATCCCCCGAATCCCCACAAAGAGAATCCTATTCCTATTAAGATGAGTGCACTGTAGTTTTCAAAAGTTGCTAATGTCCATATTAATAATATGGTTAGTGGACTTGCAAATGGTTCACTACAAATTAAATGTGTTAGAAACCTTAATTATGAAAATTTACATATTGCACAGTGCATTTCTAGGATTTCCTTTGGTGCCTTATAAGTCATAAACCTATGGAAGATGATAGTTATTCCAATGATCGTATGAAGGATTAATTTATTAGAAGTATGCTTTTAAAGTCACTCATTTAATGTAATAGCTTTTGGAATATTTATGTATTAATTTTTACTTAGGTTAATGAAGGAGCATTGTTTATTGTTAATTATTACTTAATGTATTACATGTTTAATCAATTAATAACAAAATTCAACGAAGGTAATCAACCTAAGAGAGAAGTGATTTAAGCGTTAGATCAATTAGACCTTTCTCTTATGTTCATTTCTAAAATGTTCCTAGACATAGGATTGTCAAATGGGCATTGAAAATCCGCTAAGGCTAGTATGTGTTATGTCAACTTATTCAGGAGTATGACTAGTCTCAAAGTCATTAGTGCTAGACACTAAGACAAACACATAAGTTCTCCAAAGGTTGTTGAGTACTCTAAACAACGACCAACAGAGAGCTCTAACATACATGTCATGTATGAACTCATTGGTTGCAATAATGTAAAGTAGTTATTTGACTTGAGACACCACATATGCCTTGTGGGTACATCTTTAATCATTTGACAATGTAACAAAGTACATGCCTCATCTTGGGCATGTTCCTAGCATTGTTAGGGTCATTAATTTATTTATAGAAACATGTGAATGTACAAGAAGGAATTTCTAACCTTCCATGGTCGAAGGAGAATACTCTAAGATATGGTTCGAGAGTCTTTGGCCAAAGCATATGAATATGACTTAGGAAAAATATTCTAAATCATATTCACTATAATCATATAGAGAAGTATCAAATTCGATAGTAGACATGAAATAAACTATCAACCAAACCATGTGGTTAAGAATATTGAATTCCAAAAGAACTGTATTGCATTGTAGTTGTAACTGAATAGGTTCTCCAATCACTTATACTTAGATTGGGTAGCCATGACATACTACTAGGCGTCATTCATGATCTGTGGAAACCCTGAAGATTGGCAATCGCTAATCTTCATCTAAGGTAAACTGAAATATGCTTTAATTCACAAATCGATTAGTAAAAGTTACCACCACCGACTGCCTCACTAAATGAAACCTAATGGATCTTACACCATGTTAGGTCGAGATTGAAGAAATATGATTGAGATGGATAAGCAATTAAATAGTTTAATTGATATGGTCAAGATTAATTAATTAGCTCAGTATTCGTACAAAAGGTTCGTATTAGGCTTTAGATTAGTTTGCGTTTCGAGGCTCAATGGTCTTTAGTCCTTGAGGACCATATCAAAACAAGCCGCATATAGAGAACAACATAATTTCATCTGTGCCGCTGATTTGTGAGTGGGTATATAATTTGCATTATAGCCAAAACTCATTAGGGTTGCAAGAAAGAAGTTTGGAGGAACAAAACACTTTCCCTTTCCAATCTTTGTAGCTAGCCCTTAGAGGAAGTTTTACTAGCATCAAAACTTCTCCCAAGTTATCCATTTGTCTTCACATCTCACCCTTGATGTGGAGACTTATAGGTGCCATTCTTTTGGTGCTTGTTGATTCTATTTATCCAAGCCTCAAGGTGCAAATGAGCAAGCAAATAGCAAATATTCCAAGCAGCAAAGAGTCAACGAGAAAGGAAAGATCCAATGTGACACCCCAGTCCGGAATGCCCACCTGGACTTTGAATCAAGATGTGCTGACCGACACTAGGAAGGTGATGAAGCTATAAAATGTAGTGATGTGGAAAATGTGATTAAATTCAAACCTAAAGATGCCTAAATGTAAGAGTGCGCATGTGAGCGGGATTGAATCCAATTCACACGTGATGTCAGAGCATAAGTAAAGTACAGTAAAAGTAGGATAAAAACTATACCATCAAAGGTACTCTTCTATACCAACATTTGTCAAGTACCCATGTCGATAAGAAAGTTTTGCGACTAAAACCTGCAGGGGTGAAAAACAAAGGGTGAGTGGGCCTAAAATAAATCTTTGTAAGAATCTTTTCAAAAAAATGTAATAACCCCTCGTCGTAAAACAAGTATAGTTTCTAAATATAACATACTACATATAGTGTGAAAATACTTACCGTAGCCAACAATATCTCAAGAATGCAATACGTCACAATATTTAGTAAATAAATACATAATGTCTGGTAACATATAATCTCGCATAAACAAACATATCATATCAAGTGCTTATTAACATATGCGGACACACGAGTTCATGCAAAGGTATTTTGACATGAACAGGACTGAGTGTAATAATGATCTACACTCTAGTACTACAATCACGAGAAGACTAGCGCTATGTGCATCACATACGAGTCCTAACTGCCTATAGCAATCTAGGACATGACTGGCACCTATAATGGATCCAAAGTGAGCGTACAGTGCGATGTGAATATACACATGAAGCCTGGTCCTGGCATGGGCGAGTACTAACACCAGTGTAGCATACAATGAGCAGATAATGTAAATATAGTCAAGCCATAGTGATTCGATAATTCTAGTCAATATAATACTATTCATAATCATAAATCTAATTAAGGCATCCCGTAGGATTTATAATGATTTCCTAATTCTCATCATTACGACATTTCTTATAAATGTTAAATTAATTATGGCATCACGTAGAAAATTCTTTAACAATTATATATACGGAAAATAAACAAATATATATATATATATATATATATAAGAAAAGACCCACTCACATATACTTGTGAAGTCATAGTCGTTTGAACGAGTAAATACGAATCGCCGATGCTAATCGTACCAAAGCATAATAGAGACCCATTAGTAAAACTTAATTAAAACATTTGAATGTGAAGAAATGGACATCGGATTCTGAATCAACGCGTCAAAATACGGTAAGAAGGGTTCCAAGCAATTATCTTAAAAAGTCAATGGTTAACCCAAAAAGTCAACCGAACCGCCCGGCGGTCAACTACGTTAACTTTGGAATTTCAGTAAATGGATATCAAAAATGGACTCGGGGAATCAAAATTAGCCAAGGAGGGTTTTTGAGAAAATTTTGAAAAAGTCAACACAAGGAATATTCCAAATCTATTTAGGAACCAGTTGGGTTGGATCTAGGTTTGGGTTAGTTTGGAACTGGGTTTGGGTTTTTTTTTGTATTGGGTCAGGTTGAACCTATTGGGCTCGTAGGTCGAACTCGCTGGACCCAATGAATAAGAAGGCCGGAATTGGCAACAAATCGCAGAGCTCTGTTCAAGCTCGAAATACCACCAAACTTAGCAATTTATATATGGATTTAAAGCTCAGAGAGAGGAGAAGAATTTTATACCAAAAATCAAGTCGAGTTATGGTCAGGATTGGCTAGAAAATGGCTCGAAGTCACCGGACCTTTCACCCGAAAACTGAAGAAGCTCCCCCCGAGGCATTTATGCATCAAAACATCGCCAAAACATCTCAAAATTACCCTAATCAAGATTTAAGAAGTTTTTGGGGGTTTCGAGGCTTACCTTCACCAAGGAAAGAGATATTGCCGAGGAAGAATCTTGAATAATGGCAGTCCCACTGTGCATTGAGAAGAAAGAAAAAGAGTGTCCAATCCAGGGTTCGGGTTTATGAAATAGAGTGAGGGTGAGTGAAAGAAAGAGAGAGTTCGAGAGATCAGGGAGAGGGAGAATGGACATGAGGCAAAAGAGGAATGGAGAGTTTGGTGTAAGTGTGGGCCACAAAGGCCAGGAAATTATTAAAATAATTAAAATATCTCACCAAAAAAATATTAAAATAATCAAGGACCAAAATTTAAAAATACAAAATTACTAAAGTACCCTCACGTTCGTATTTCCGTAAAATTTAACTGTAACTCCAATTTCAATTCGGCTTGTGCCCACACGTTTGTAGCAACAAGTACTACACGAATATGGTAAAATAGTAGCTCATACGCGTCACAAAATGAGGATCAACGAAAGTCAACAATCTCGCCTCTAGGGGCATTTTGGTCAATTCACATTTAAAATTAATAAAGTCGTAAAATTAGGGAAGGGTTGTTACACAATGAGCAAGGATAGGACTTGAAGGCCTTCCATTTGGGTAATTGCCTTGTGAAAACAAAGATGAGCTTGAAGGGTATGAAGTTCAAATTCCCTCTTTCATTTTTGCAAAGAGTCTTGGTTCACCATCTAGGCTTAAATTTTATAGGGCTTAAATTTGTTTTGAGTTCATGCTTTCTATTTTGATTATTAATATATGCATGTGTTGCTCAATAATCTCTACATAGTCAAAGTTTTTTCTTCATAATTAAATTCATCTCAAGCATAATATTCGAGAGGCTTGTCACCTTTGCTGTGGAATTTGATTTCATAATCTATTAATTATTACAATGTGCTTATAATATAGTCATGTTGTGGTACTAATTCAACAATGTTACATTATGGTATACTTATTGAAGCTGAAGCATATATATGGCACATATAAAATGCGTGGGAGAGGCCTGTGTTGTCCTTTTTGGGGTTGCGAATGACAATATGATAATCATAAAAGCCTACATAGTTGGTGATGACATCACAATCTAATCATATGAAAATCAGAAAATCAATAATTGGCTAGTTTTCTTCCTGAGCTTTAATTGACCGATTAAAAAAGTTTATAGGGATACTAGGCTACTCTGTGTGTTACTCTGAGTGTTCTAACTCTCATTTTAATGGCTTTTTTTTTGTCATTTTGTAAATGAAGGGTTATTCTCTAGGCTTGAAAGAAATCTCCCTTTGTGGCTAAGTGTTCCCCTTTTTTCTCCCTAGGCCTCCTATTATTCTCATTTTGGTGTAAGATAGCTGCATTGTTGAGACCTGTAAATTGCTTATTCCCGAGAAGCGGCTTTCTTAGGGCGGCATTCCACATGCGCTACTTCTGGTAGCGCACCTCATGGCTTTTGCGCATTAGTTGTCTGTGCAGGCTGGGAAGGGAAAGTCAACATTAAATGCCTGACTTGCTAGGCTTAACATGAATTTAATGCAAGAATCTAGTTTAATCCTAACTAAGAGAGTTGGCTTGCAAGGAAAAAGGTAAACTAGGCTAGTTCTCTCTTAAGGATGCTTGCATGAAATGCAAAGGGTATGAGCTTGGATCTTTGGGCCCCCAAGCAACCTAAAGTCTTCCATGACCCCAAATCCACGTAGGCCCGATAACCTTCCGTAACCATCCACACCATAATCCACTTGACAAGCCTCGAATATGTGACTTGGGCTTAGCATGGCAGTGATTAGCATGAGGAAGCACGGCGTGATGAATAGGTATGAGCATGGCGTAAGTATCCGGCTTAATCATCGTAGCATGACATGTTTGTAAATATATTCCTAGTTGATCCTGTGTCTTGGCATGTATTTGGGCTTGAATGTAGGCTTTACATGACAATTGGACCTTGAAACTTGGTTGGATTGGTGTGTGACATTTTTGGGCCCCAACAAAGGGTCACCGCCTACTCAACTTACTTCCATAGGTGGTCTAGTGTGGTTAATCAGTCTTAGGGATCGCAACATTGGATAATGCTCATAGTCCCCCCGGGTTAACCGCATCGGGGTCTATACACATTTTTGGGGTGACTCAGCCTGGTTAATCCATTATGAGTCACTGCCTATTTGGTCATATTTTATCCATAGGTGGTCCTGCCTGGTATTACCACATGGGGGGGATCATGCTATCAGATGGATGCCTATAGTTCCACCTAGTTAATCCGCACTAGGGAACCATACGCATTACAAAATGGGATTCTGCTGAGTGGTCCAAAATGCTATCTTTGTTGAACCCTAGATTCTTATGAATTGAAATTGCTCAATGTCGATATTTGTGGTTGTAAATTAGGGTTACAATGTTATTGCTTGACATTTAAGTAGGAAATTACGGAGTTTCCCTTATTAAATTTCGTGAAATGATACATGATATCGTTGGTTGATTAATGTAGTTAATATTATTCATCGTTGAGTCATTCAATAGATTAATTGTGGTGATTGTGGAATTGACTTGGAAATTAGTGTTATATAGTTGAATGATGAAACAACAATCTTGGCTCTCATATGGTATCGTTATGTAAACTAAAATCTTGTGAGGCCTGTTCGTTTGGTTCCATCGAGTGATTTTGGAGCTCTATGTTCTTGCCAATTAATACCTTGAGAATTTTAGAGTTTAAGAGAATGGTGAATTATGAATCGCTTGATCCCTGCATAGGGTACGTAGGCAGTCTAAAGCAAAGGTTAGGTGCAGGCATGATATAAAAAGGAAAGTTACTGCGTTGTTAAAGTATTGATTTGTGTTTTGGTAATGTCCCGGAGGCGAGGCATGAATAATAAACAAGTAATTGGTGATGTCACATGTCGATCCTGGATGTATCTTGGGATCAGGGCGTGACACATAGCTTTGATTGATATTCTAGAGAACAAATATCTTGCTATTTGTAACAACCACCAATTCTAGCGACTCACAAGAAAAATGTTTTTTTAATGGACTTGTTGCTGCTACTGTCCATGATCGAGGATTGGGTTTTCCCAACAAACACAAAAGTGGAAGGTTTCTAATCCCTTTGTTTCTTTTTCTTCCAATATCTTATTCCTTTGAAATGTTTAAATCACTTTAGCATGAAGCAACTAAGAACACAATTTGACTAATTGTTATCATTTTGCGAAGGCAAAATGTGATGATCACACATTCACTTTTAGAACCTACAACATTGGACTAACCCAATCCAACACTATTCTGGCAAAAGCTAGTTACTCCGACAACTTGAATATTTAATAACAACTCTTTCACAAACATACATGAGATTGTAACACATCTATTCACTCTAACATCGTATTCATCATCTTATTTGTATTGTTAATACAAGTTCAAAAAAATTTCTCTCTTTATTGGTGTCAAGATATTAAAAAATTTAACGATGATCAATCATATCTATTCCATTCCTCGCTTTTCGGTTGCCCTCATAATTTTGTTAAAACTAAATCAAATCTGTTAAATAATAGTTAATTTGGCCGTGACTTAATTATATGCAGTAAGAAAAAGCAATTAAGTAGAAGCGTTTAAAGTGGGTAAAGTTTTGGTTGGTCATGTGACAGTCAGCTACACCCCCAAAAACAGCCAACGGGGGTGGGGAAGGACCTGGATTGTCTGCCCTTCCCATCTCATACCCTTCCCATCCCCTCCTATTTCTGTGATCACGGTTAAGCCACATCAACATTTTATATTCTCATTGCTTTTTGTCTTGTTATTTCTATATAAAAAAAAATCAATATAAAATGCTGATGTGGCTTAACCGTGACCATAGAATATAGGAGGGGATGGGAAAGGTATAGGATGGGGAGGGCAGACAATCCAGGTCCGGTGGGGAAACGTCTAACGGGATGTGCTAACACGAAGCCACAGAGACCACAGACTCGGAGAAATAGAGAGTGAGAGAGAAAAACAGTACCATAATTATCACCATCATCGTGCACCCTCCTCCTCCAATCCTCCTCCTCTCTCTCTTTCTCTCTCTCTCTCTCTCGCTTTCTATCTGATTTTCTCTGTATTTTTGTATTTGTAATGTGCAACTTTGAGTGTGTCAGATCGTGGGAGGGCAGACAATCTCACACCCTTCCCATCCCCATCTCATACCCTTCCCATCCTTCAAAAAAGAACAATACTTGACTACTTAAAGATGAGTAGAAATTTCTACTGAAAATTTTTCAAAATTGTTCGTTGTCAATTTATAGAACTTCGTGTTTATAATCAAAGCTGTTCATATTATAAATCACTCTATAAAGATCGTCTCTGTAAAAAATTAATTAAAACTAAAGTTGTTTAGTCATCAAACTGTTTAAAAACAAATGATTGGTGACACACCCCGACCGAGATCAGGGAGTGCTGGCCGTCACACGAAGGTGACGTAGCCATGTGCACGTGCGGAAGCTATTAAGAAAGTAATATAAAAGTATGAATAATTAAAAACACTAGCATACAAAGTACTAAAACAAGTGCTAGCGTATGTGAGACACAATTTCAGAGCAAGTCTACAGCAGTCAAAAGGAAAGATGCGACATAAATACACCCGAAGGTGACCCTACAATGGTGAGTGTCTGTCAGAAATGCCGGGACGCCCTCTGGGATAAACCACCGAACTTGCTAGACCACTAGAACCTGGAGGGGCGCAAAAACAAAAGCGTGAGTGGGCAAAAACAAAGCTCTTTGAAAACTCTTTAGCAAAATACATTCTAACCCCTCGCCGTAAAACCTGTATGCTTCCCAGAAAATGAACATATATACGTATGTATAGATATGCCAATCATGCTCCAAAACATGTCATTCATGCTCGAGAATATGCCACAACGGAATCTCATAATCAAATGCAAGTGCTCAAGCGTAAATCACATCAATAACATATAATCTGGCAGCCGGGAGTCACCTAACGTGACCTGTACGGCTGCATATAGAGCTCCAATCTCAACTCAATAACTGAATCTGCACACGAGTCGGAACCACCTATCGTGGTCTGTACGACAGGCTTGGTGTAATATATATATATATATATATATATATATATATATATATATATGCTCTAGTGCTACGATCACGTGAAGCTGGGCGATAAATCGCGGGTCACCTACAAGTCGGAACCACCTAATGTGGTCTGTACGACAGGCTGTGCACCTAACTTGGATCCAAGGCGAGCATGCGGTGCGGGAGGTGAACATACACGTGAAGGCTATGCCCCTAACTCTGGGCGGGAGCACTAACACCGGGGGTGCAGATTATGAGCTCTCTAAGCATCTCAAACTATTACTGCATACAAACATGAGTACCACTTACCTGGCACTTACCTGTGCGTCCACAGCACCAATACACATATACAAATGTATGCCGCTACTAATGCATGTGATGATGCATAAGTGATAATAATAAAATGCATGGCATAAATCAATTAACCCTTTTTAATCTATTTCTGGGAATTTAAATGTATATAGGTATATACGGAAAACAAAAGCCCACTCACTGATAAGTGGAAGGGTCGTAGCCCCCCTGCCTCGAGTGTGTACGTTCGTCCTCGGGATACGTATCACCTATACGCGAAAAAGCTACGAAAACGTTAATTTAAAAGCACATAACCAACTTCTCGTAATAACTTCTCATACATTGCTCAAAATGGACAATTGAATATACCAACGTGCTCTACACAACCTCAGGATCACACCCATATTTTTAAAATAATTTTTGGACCCCGCACGCGCCCCCATGCGCCGTCCAAGGCACGGACCTACGCGCCCCCCACGCGCGGCCACGTGCCATGCACACTGACGGTGTCAATAGACGCCGTCAGGAATATTCCGTTAAACTGACGGAATATTCCGTTAAACCTAACTGACGCCGTCACTGCCGTTAGGAATATTCCGTTAAAACTTAACGGAATATTCTCCTTTCTTCTCCGGCGAGACTCCGGCGCCGGCGACGGCGCCGGAAAACTGGGAAAATTTCAAACTCACTATTCTCCTTCGTTTTTCAACCATTTTTCACGATCTTTATACCAAAATGAAGCTTAGGACTAGTAGAATCACGTTAGACTACTTTTAAGGCCTAAAAATGAAGGAATTATACCTGTAACAACGATCCAAGTTCGGCCAACTTTGAACAGGACGATCCCGACGTCCAAACTCGTCCAACGAAACACTCCCAAGCTCCTGGGAACCTCACAAACACAACTATAAACTTAAAAAGTCCAAAAACCTGCTAGATTAGGTTTGCATGAATAGTGCTCAAATCGGCCATGGCGATATTGACGTGAAAACATTAGAATTCTTACCTGAAATTGGTATGGTTGTGCTCCTCACAACCTCACGAGTTCAATGGTGTAATTGGTTTCTTGATTGGTGAAGGTTTGAGTATTTTTGTGTGTGTGTCCGTATGTTGAAGAAGGAAGAAGAAGAAGAACTCGGGGAGAGAGAGAGAGAGAGAGACAGAGAAGAGACAATGGGAGAGGGAATCCCGGGAGAAAAAGAGAGGGTATGAGTGTGTGTGGTCCTACAACACCACACAACACAACACTAATGTGATAAAAACGAACTAGGGGGTAAAATTGTAATTTCATACGTACGTTTCGTTAGTTTCGGGACGGGATGTTACAACCTACCCACCTTAATAGAATTTCGTCCCGAAATTCAAAATAACTAAATAACAACCCCTAGTGGTCGAAGAATAATCTAGGATACAAATCCCTCATCCTATTTTCTGTCTCCCATGTCGCTTCTTCAACCGAGTGATTCCTCCACAAAACTTTCACTAAATTCACCGTTTTGTTCCTCAGAACCTTCTCTTTCCAATCTAAGATCGTTAACGGTTCCTCGTCATATGTCAAATCTGGATTAATCTCCAACGGTTGAGGAGGTATCACATGTGACGGATCAGCAACATAATGTCGGAGCATAGACACGTGAAAAACGTTATGCACTTTAGCCAACTCCGGAGGCAACTCCAACCTGTAAGCTACCTCACCAACTCGTTCTGTGACCATGTATGGTCCGATGTACCTGGGACTCAACTTCCCCTTCTTTCCAAACCGCACGACACCTCTCCACGGTGAAAGCTTCAGAAATACCCAATCTCCGACCTTATACACTCTGTCCGTAGCATGCCGATCTGCTAAACTTTTCTGCCTGTCCTGAGCTGCTTTCAGGTTAGACCTATTTACTTGAACATTTTGAGTAGTCTCCTCGACAATCTCCGGACCTACTAAAACTCTTTCGCCAACCTCTGACCAACATAACGGAGTGCGACAATATCTACCATACAAGGCCTCAAATGGCGCCATGCTAATGCTCGAATGGAAACTGTTGTTGTAAGCAAATTCCATCAAATCTAATCGCTGGTGCCAAGCATCACTGAACTGTAACACTGATGCTCGCAGCATATCTTCCAAGGTCTGAATAGTTCTCTCAGACTGTCCGTCCGTCTGTGGATGATATGTCGTACTGTAAAGTAGTCTCGTACCCAAAGCTTCCTGAAAAGCTACCCAAAACTTCGATGTGAATCGTGGGTCACGATCCGAGACAATACTCACAGAGACACCATGATACTTCATAACCTTTGAGATAAACAACTCTGCTAACCGGCTCAAAGAGTACTTCTCTCTTACTGGAATAAAATGTGCCGACTTAGTGAGCCGATCAACGATCACCCAAATGCCATCAAAGCCATTATGTGTACGCGGCAACTTGTACACAAAATCCATAGTGATATTTTCCCATTTCCACTCTGGAACGGGAAGCGGCTGCAACAATCCAAACGGCTTCTTTCTTTCTGCTTTAACCTGCTGACAAACAGCACAACTGCTCACATACTCGGCTATCTCCCTTTTCATACCCGGCCAATAATAAAATGGTCGAATGGTATGATACATTTTAGTCGCTCCTGGGTGCATGGCATAAACCGAGATATGTGCTTCATCAAGAATTTCCTTCTTCAACTCCACACTACTAGGCACAAACATTCTACCCTCTAACATCAACATGCCATCAGAATCACGAACTCTGAGATCTCGCCTCTTTCCTTGATCTCGAGCTCGAATTAGTTCTTGAATCTGTTCATCAGCTGTTTGAGCTTCAAGCACCCGATCAACCAAGATTGGCCTAACTTGAAAATTAGCAAGTAACGCCACTTCTCGATCTTCTGCTTCTAACCTTACTCCCGTAGCACGCAAGTCCACCAAAAGAGGAATACAACTAGCGTACAACGCATTAATACGGCCTTGTGACTTCCTGCTAAGTGTGTCAGCCACTACGTTCGCACGACCAGGGTGATAATCAATCGTGCAATCGTAATCGCTGAGCAACCCCAACCACCTCCGTTGACGAAGATTAAGTTCCTTCTGGGTAAAGAGATACTGAAGACTCTTGTGATCTGTGAAGATCCTACACTTCTCCTCGTAAAGATAATGTCTCCACAACTTTAACGCAAAGATGATAGCAGCCAACTCCAAATCATGTGTAGGGTAATTCATCTCATGGGGTTTCAACTGCCGCGAAGCATAAGCAATCACCCTACCATGCTGCATCAATACACATCCCAGACCATTCAAGGAAGCATCGCTATAAACCTCGAAATCACCACTATCGTCCGGGAGTGTCAAAACAGATGCATGAGTGAGACAATGCTTCAACTGCTGGAAACTCTGCTCACACTTATCATCCCACTCAAACTTAACGTCTTTCCTTGTTAACCTCGTCAGTGGCAAGGCAATTACCGAAAAATCCTTAACGAATCTCCGATAATATCCCGCCAAACCAATGAAACTTCTCACCTCAGTGACGGTTCGTGGTTGCTCCCAACTTTCCACAGCTGCAACCTTCTGAGGATCAACCAGAATACCTTGAGCAGAAATGATGTGCCCCAAAAACGCGACTTGATCTAACCAGAACTGGCACTTGCTAAACTTAGCATACAATTGGTGTTCCCTCAACCTCTTCAACACCAAAGTAAGATGTCGAACATGCTCCTCTTTGGACTTAGAATACACCAGAATATCGTCAATGAAGACAATAACAAATCTATCCAAGTAAGGCTGGAATACCCGGTTCATTAAATCCATAAAAGCTGCTGGTGCATTCGTCAACCCAAACGGCATAACCAGAAACTCGTAATGACCGTAACGAGTCCTGAACGCCGTCTTAGGAACATCATCCCTACTAATCTTCAGTTGGTAGTACCCAGACCTCAAGTCTATCTTAGAAAATACACGAGCACCTCTCAGCTGATCAAACAAATCATCAATACGAGGCAATGGATAACGGTTTTTAATCGTCACCCGATTCAATTGCCTGTAGTCGATACACAGCCTCAAAGTTCCATCTTTCTTTCTCACAAACAACACTGGAGCGCCCCAAGGCGAAGTACTAGGCTGAATAAATCCCCTATCCACTAATTCCTGTAGCTGCACTTTCAATTCCCTTAACTCAGCGGGAGCCATACGATAAGGAGTTAACGAAATAGGATTAGTACCTGGAAGCAACTCAACAGTGAACTCCATATCTCGAGCTGGGGGTAAACCAGGTAAATCCTCAGGAAAAACATCTAGGAAGTGTCTGACCACTCTCACATCCTCAACTCTGTTAGGAACGGTCTCCTCTAGCACCACATGAGCTAGGTATCCCTGACAACCTTTAGTCAACAATTTCTTCGCTTGCAAAGCTGAAATAACGCCGTGTCTTACCCCACTCTGCTCACCCACAAAAGTAACCTCAGGTAATCCAGGACGGTGAAACGTAACTACTTTCCCGTAACAATCAATGTTGGCACGATAGAAGTGCAACCAATCTGTGCCCAAAATCACATCAAAATCGACAATATCTAACGGGATAAGATCAGCGAGCATAATAACACCCTCTACTATCACTGGACATCCTGGGTACATACAATCTACAACACATCTCTCTCCTCTAGGCATAGCGAACTCTAAATCGTACCCTAGAGGTGTGGGGCGAGGTTGCGTTACTTGAGCAAATGTATGAGAAATAATGGAATGTGTAGCTCCACAATCAATTAAGACTCTAGCAAAATAACCAAGAATGTTTAACGTACCCATAATCAAGTCCGGGTTGTTCTGAGCATCCTGCAGGGAAATATTGTGAATACGCCCCTGGCCCTGCTGTCGTCCACCACGACCTCTGCTCGCTTGAACACCGCGACCTTGAGCTCCACGCCCCTGACTGGGCTGACCCATCTGTCTCAAAGACCCTGCACTACTAGTAGCAATCTCACTCTGCTGATACTGTCATCCTTGGTACCACTGAGAACCACCTACCGGAGCTGGAGGATACGGCATGTAGTTGCTGGAATACGGGGGATAACCACCCTGTGAATACGGGTCCTGGGGGTACTGATACTGTCCCGGAGCATAAGGAACAGCATCACCCTGATAGTGGTAAGCACCACCTCTACCTGCTTGACCATAATTACTCGGACCCTGGATTTGCCGAATCGGTGCAGGTGGCGGCATAAAGGTCTGCTGCAGCTTCTGCTGCTGACCCTGGGGACAATTCACCGTTCTATGTCCCACCTGTCCACACGTGAAACAACCACCGCTGCCATGTCTGCACTAGCCGAAATGTCGGTTATTACATCTACGGCAAAATGGAACTCGGCTTCGGCCACCATTACCTAGTCTCTGGCCTCGAGCGCCTCCATAAAACCTACCTCCTCGTCCCTGTCCAGAGGTACTGAAACCACCACTAGACGAACTTGAACTAATACCACCCCTCTTGAAGTTCTGAGTCTGGCGAGGCCCAAGTGACGTTTGACCTTTTCCTTTGTCATCTTTCTTTTCATCACTGTCACTCGACATATTCTCAGAGTCCTCTATCCTCAATAGTATCTCGTAAAAATCCTGGTAGGACTCACAGTGAGTAGTAGTCGCCATAGAACGCCATCTCTTCCTAGTGCCTAAGCGGAAACGACGAAGCATCTCCGCCGGATTACCAGCGACGTCAGGATAGTAACGAGACAGATCAGTGAACTTACGATAATACTCGTTAGCCGTCATCTTTCGCTGTTTCAACTCGGTGAATTCCTGTTTCTTACGATCAATATACTCAGGGGGTACAAACCTCCTCTGAAACACATCCTTGAAAACATTCCAATCAGTCCTCTGAGCTGGAGTCAACCTACGAAGCTCCTGTTCCCACCAGGCCGCAGACTCCATCTCCAGAAACCATGAGGTTGTCTCGACCCACCTCTCCATAGGAAGGTTCCCCTGGTTATGCAACACACGGAAAGTCTTCTCTATGTGTTCCAACCAACGTTCTGCGCCTTCGTGACCCTCACTACCTTTAAACTTATCCAACTTCAGATTATACATAGTCTCCAGAGGAGTCCTCTGGGGAGGGCGCATCACTGACTGAATGGCTGTAGCAATAACTTCCCCCAACTGAGCAACATCGGGGAAGCTAGACTCAGAAGAACGACGTGGTTCCCGACGAGGCGGCATGATTCTGACAGAAGACACCAACTATTAGAATACTCACAAGGACACAGGACTGCCAAACCTAGGCTCTGATACCAAACTGACACACCCCGACCGAGATCGGGGAGTGCTGGCCGTCACACGAAGGTAACGTAGCCATGTGCGCGTGAAGAAGCTATTAAGAAAGTAATATAAAAGTATGAATAATTAAAAACACTAGCATACAAAGTACTAAAACAAGTGCTAGCGTATGTGAGACACAATTTCAGAGCAAGTCTACAGCAGTCAAAAGGAAAGATGCGACATAAATACACCCGAAGGTGACCCTACAATGGTGAGTGTCTGTCAGAAATGCCGGGACGCCCTCTGGGATAAACCACCGAACTTGCTAGACCACTAGAACCTGGAGGGGCGCAAAAACAAAAGCGTGAGTGGGCAAAAACAAAGCTCTTTGAAAACTCTTTAGCAAAATACATTCTAACCTCTCGCCGTAAAACCTGTATACTTCCCAGAAAATGAACATATATACGTATGTATAGATATGTCAATCATGCTCCAAAACATGTCATTCATGCTCGAGAATATGCCACAACGGAATCTCATAATCAAATGCAAGTGCTCAAGCGTAAATCACATCAATAACATATAATCTGGCAGCCGGGAGTCACCTAACGTGACCTGTACGGCTGCATATAGAGCTCCAATCTCAACTCAATAACTGAATCTGCACACGAGTCGGAACCACCTATCGTGGTCTGTACGACAGGCTTGGTGTAATATATATATATATATATATATATATATATATGCTCTAGTGCTACGATCACGTGAAGCTGGGCGATAAATCGCGGGTCACCTACAAGTCGGAACCACCTAATGTGGTCTGTACGACAGGCTGTGCACCTAACTTGGATCCAAGGCGAGCATGCGGTGCGGGAGGTGAACATACACGTGAAGGCTATGCCCCTAACTCTGGGCGGGAGCACTAACACCGGGGGTGCAGATTATGAGCTCTCTAAGCATCTCAAACTATTACTGCATACAAACATGAGTACCACTTACCTGGCACTTACCTGTGCGTCCACAGCACCAATACACATATACAAATGTATGCCGCTACTAATGCATGTGATGATGCATAAGTGATAATAATAAAATGCATGGCATAAATCAATTAACCCTTTTTAATCTATTTCTGGGAATTTAAATGTATATAGGTATATACGGAAAACAAAAGCCCACTCACTGATAAGTGGAAGGGTCGTAGCCCCCCTGCCTCGAGTGTGTACGTTCGTCCTCGGGATACGTATCACCTATACGCGAAAAAGCTACGAAAACGTTAATTTAAAAGCACATAACCAACTTCTCGTAATAACTTCTCATACATTGCTCAAAATGGACAATTGAATATACCAACGTGCTCTACACAACCTCAGGATCACACCCATATTTTTAAAATAATTTTTGGACCCCGCACGCGCCCCCACGCGCCGTCCAAGGCATGGACCTACGCGCCCCCCACGCGCGGCCACGTGCCATGCACACTGACGGTGTCAATAGACGCCGTCAGGAATATTCCGTTAAACTGACGGAATATTCCGTTAAACCTAACTGACGCCGTCACTGCCGTTAGGAATATTCCGTTAAAACTTAACGGAATATTCTCCTTTCTTCTCCGGCGAGACTCCGGCGCCGGCGACGGCGCCAGAAAACTGGGAAAATTTCAAACTCACTATTCTCCTTCGTTTTTCAACCATTTTTCACGATCTTTATACCAAAATGAAGCTTAGGACTAGTAGAATCACGTTAGACTACTTTTAAGGCCTAAAAATGAAGGAATTATACCTATAACAACGATCCAAGTTCGGCCAACTTTGAACAGGACGATCCCGACGTCCAAACTCGTCCAACGAAACACTCCCAAGCTCCTGGGAACCTCACAAACACAACTATAAACTTAAAAAGTCCAAAAACCTGCTAGATTAGGTTTGCATGAATAGTGCTCAAATCGGCCATGGCGATATTGACGTGAAAACATTAGAATTCTTACCTGAAATTGGTATGGTTGTGCTCCTCACAACCTCACGAGTTCAATGGTGTAATTGGTTTCTTGATTGGTGAAGGTTTGAGTATTTTTGTGTGTGTGTCCGTATGTTGAAGAAGGAAGAAGAAGAAGAACTCGGGGAGAGACAGAGAGAGAGACAGAGAAGAGACAATGGGAGAGGGAATCCCGGGAGAAAAAGAGAGGGTATGAGTGTGTGTGGTCCTACAACACCACACAACACAACACTAATGTGATAAAAACGAACTAGGGGGTAAAATTGTAATTTCATACGTACGTTTCGTTAGTTTCGGGACGGGATGTTACAATTGGTATTGATAAAAGCATTACGAATTGTCTATATATTTGTTACAATAGATTGACTAAACAACCTTAGTTTCAATTTATTTTTTGCAGAAATGATCTTTACAGTATAATTTATGGTATGAACAATTCTGATCATAAGCACAAAGCTTTGTGATTAAAACACTAAGAGTTTTAAGTAGGAGTTCCTACTCATCTTTAAGTAACTAAGTATTGTTCCACAAAAAATATAAAAACATAGAATGAGGAAAAGCACAACTTCATTGTGTCATCATCGGAAAAGGATCCTCTCTAGATCCTCTTTGTGAGGATCCGGGGGATCAATCAATTATGTTCATTCATTATACATCGTATTATCATAAATCATTTAAAATTTAAAATTTAAAATTGAATATAAATAGTAGCTAACAAAAACTAATCGCACGATGTACGATGAATAAACATGATTGATTGATACCCCGATTCCCACAAAAAGGAGCGGAGAGGATCCTTTTCTGTTGTCATGATCTTCTCTTCATCATCATCCATCTCATCCTCTCATCTAATAAACGCTTCCCACCAAACCCTAACTAAAATAAATTATTTAAATAATTAACATGTTCCATCATCCCTGTTCTTATTACGCTACTGTTACAGTACTCTTTGCGGTCTCAGACTCTCACTTAAAAAGATGAACGGAATGAAACAGAACGGAGCAAATTAAAACTTTCCCCATGAGACTTTGGCATGTATGTAAAGATTGTTAATATATAAAAAGAGAGAGTTGCGGAGAAAAGGGAAGTGATGTTGACAATACGAGAAAAAGAGTGGGACGACCGTGATTTCCATTTCTTATATTCTTTTGCTAATCTGGCAGCCTTTCTCTCTCCTCTTTTCTTTCTCTCTCATACAGTCACAGTCTTTCTGTCTCTCTCTCTCTCTCTCTCTAAACAGTAAACATACAGAGTGGCCCGTGCATGTTGCATCTTGGTTCTTGCTTGTTGCAACACCACCGTCAGCAGCCTCATCCCCACCACCAACGAATCATCAACAACATATAACCCATGATCTTATTGTTTGTCTTTTCTTGCTTGTTACATAAGCAAAACAATATTCTTTCTTCCAATCCAATATTTGCATGTCTTTATACTTTTAACCTAGCTTTCTTTTTTCTTTTTCTTGTGATCTTCTTATACACTATAGTTATTCCATGCTTGCAATTCGATTTTACAGCTCACTCAATCAGAACTAGGATTGGACAAGTCATCACAATACTAGGGTTTAGTAGCTAGCTTATTGGTTTCTAGAGTTTTTTTTTTTTTTTTTTTTTTTTCAAAAAGTGATTCATCTTTTTCTTTATGTTCATCATGATCGATTTTTATTGAACAGGGTAATTTGGTTATCGGGTAGTATTGTATATAGTTAATTATTTGTTAAGATGTTTGTGAATGTGAAAATATATGGATCAGAGAGTTGTTATAGTTAAGAGGACCACTTTGGAGTTTGGATATGGAAAGAAATTACCTAGGTGATTCTCAAACAGTAGTAATTGTGTAAAGAAAGTGCATGCCTATTGGCTTGACATTTCTAATCCCCACCACTGACCAATGCCACTGCTCACTGGGTTGGTTCACATTAGTCATTAGAATCATAAAGTTCATCTCCTATATTCTTCTAGTCCTACACATATTACTCAGTATATATTTATTTATGCTTTAGATTTTCTTTCTTATACATGGAGATGGAGGCCCATATTGTATTCGACAATCGGGTTCGAACTCCTAAAGGAAAAAGAGAGGAGTACGTATGCATACATAACCGACCAACACTACCGAACTAGTTTAACCTTTGGTTAATACAATGCATTGATACTGCAAAGTCTACTAAAATTGATGACGATGACACAAGTGTCATGTTGGAGTAAAATTTTGCATCGGGCGTATTAAAAAATAATACGTTGAAACTATAAGTAGTTAAGTTGAAACTATATCGGTGACATTGGTGGTGGACTATTTTACACTTGAAAAATTGATCATAATATCAGAGCATGTTATTCTTCTAATACGTCTTGGGCTCTAGTTACTCGGCTTGAATTATGATTTTAGTGAATGAATAATGACTAATAAGTTGGTGTTTAAAAAGTCATGCATTGGCTTCAGTAACTGAAAATAAAGGTCAGACTCTCGAAAAGTTTGGCGTTAGCTTTGGTATAATGACTTGACCAGTTCTTGATGTTCAAATTTTTTTCCCTTGTGACCCCATATGGGAGTTTCACTTCTAATATTACCGAGGTCTTTAATGATAAACTCCACGCCTAGTAATATGTATACATAGCTAAGTTGAGGATATTTGAGATAATGGCAATATTTGCGATAGGTCATATTGAGCCTAAAAGTTTGTCATGGTATTAGAGTAGACTATTCTTCTAACACGTTATGGGTTTGAATTTACTTCCAATATGGGAGTTTCATCATTGAAGAACCTATGTGTAATTAGAAACAGAATCACACAATATAAGGCATATTTAATTTTGTAAGATTTCAATGGTGGATTCTTTTGCCACTTAGTACTACGGTCTAATTGTATTCCTCTTCACTTGTAAGTGAGAGATCTTAGGTTTGATTCTCACCAAAGGCGAATTTGAATCAAGTGATTGCTAGTCCATTGTAAGGCTAGGCACATCCCACCTCCTTAGTGTAAATATCGCTTATTAAAAAAATTAAAAATTAAAAAATTAAAAAAGACTGCCCCATAGTGTCACACACAACTTGCAATGATAATATATCTTTAAAATTACTAGGATATCCTTATTCTTAATGGTTTAACTGGTGCTTTGTGATTAACACAATCGTTAATTTAACTGGTGCAACTGTTATCAAACCAACCTGATATGCACCACTCCAAAACTGCAATTTTATGTATGATTTTGTATCATATTAACGGGTTGTGTACGGTGTTTGACGGTTCAGTGACCCTTTGAAAATATGAGCGGTCTTAATCCCATTTAAGAAGAATACTTAAGTTTCCACCCCTTCTGCTCATTTTACCTACTTCCTTCCCCATTTATTATTTATGGTATAAAAACATTAAAAATAACACTTTTCCAATTCTATATAAAATGATAAGTAATTCCTCCTAGCTAAACACTATTAAACACAAGTTCATAACCTCTTTTTTGAAGTAGGATTCTCTCTTTCTATTCTCATCCTCTTTCCTCCTCTTCTCTCATACTTTATTTTTTATCTTATTATCTTTATAAAAAAAAATTAATATAAAATATTAATTTGACTTAACCGTAACTATTCAAATAGAAAAAGAGTAAATAAGAGAGAGATTAGAATGGGCAGAATACTCCTCCCTCTTTTGTTTCCTCTTACTTTTACAGGACTCATGACCCTGACTAGATGGTACGATATCCACCATGAAAAGAAGAGTATTCTTTTATAATATTTTGAAAGTAATTATTGTGGATATATATTTTAGACTTAATTGTAACAATACCCTTTAACTTTTATTCTTAGTTTAATTTTTGTCTTTGGACTCTTAGATTTGTTTTTTTAGTCCTCAAACTTAATAATATGTTGCATCTTTGGTCATTTTCATTAAAACCGTCTTTTTAGGTTAAATCTAGGGATATATTAGAAACTTCAACTTAAAACTTCCAAAACAATAGAAGAAGCTAAAAAAAAATGAAAATTATAAATTAATATCTAAAACTTAAAACAAAATGCAATTTGAACCATAAAATACAAAAAGAAAATGGATGGACTTTAACAACTTGTATATTTTAGGCAATGCGATTTCAAAGCTATAGGAGATCAAACTATGGTTGGACTTACACAACTAACAAACCACATATTAAGCTACAGAAAAAAAAAATTCCTATATATTCAATTTTTTCTATCGCAAAATAAAAATGATTTTAGGTTTTTTTTTTTCTTTCTCATTTCTCATTTTTAAATTTATTTTCAGTGTTGTGGGATAAAGTTCCTAATATACTCCTAAATTTAAGAGAAAATAGATGGCGTTAGTGAAAAGGATCAATGGTACAACACTTTGTTATGTTCGAAGACTAAAAACACTAATATGAGAGGAGGTTAGGGACTAAAATTAAAATAGGGGTAAAGTTCATGAACCATTACTACAATTAAGCCTATATTTTATATTGCGAGTTATATGTGTGAAATATTAGTTAAGTGTAAGTAGTAGTCTTTTGTTTTACATCGATGAAGTGAACATGTAATACCAGTTATAACTACTATATATACTCCACTTTGAAGATTAATGAATTTACAAGAAATTCTTCAAATATTATTTTTTATATTTTTGGTATTTACCATGTTCAATTCAACTTAATATCAGAGTAGTTCACTCTTGGTGACTTGACACCCCAACACGAAGTGTCCACGTGGATACCCAAGACCAAGGTGTGTTAACCAACACATGGAAGGTGAGGAAACCATAAAGTGAAAATTATAAGTAAATTAAAACTTGAAAAACAAATAAGAGTGCGCAGTGTGCGGAATTGAACCCTTATTGTAATGCATAAGTGTCAAAGCATATATAAACGTGCAGCAGAAAATCAAGATTATTCCCATTTTAAAGAATGGACATTTATACAAAAAAGAAAGTGCTAGTCAGCAATTGCCAATTATTCCTTATCTCCACAAAAGCTCAGCCTCTTAGTCTTGGAGGAGCATAAAACAAAAAAAAGTGAGTAATGGGCTAAAAAAAATTTGTATCTGTAAAAAGTAACCCTTATTGTAAAACCTATATAGTTTCTAGTACAACAATCACATGAAGTTAGCGCTAAACACTTACATACAGGTCCAAGTTGCCTGGTGCAATTTAGGGTTAGGTTGGCACCTACTGGATCGAAAGTGAACATATCCGTACATGTGAACATACACGTGAGCTTGGTCATGCACATTATGCACTGCCATACCCGCACTGACATGCGCCACACATGCTGGAGTAGGAATTTCGGTTGCCGAAAGTGAAATATTATGTCACCGAACGAAATATTATGTTAAAGTTAATAAAAATCATTGTCTGGCTAATATCCGGATCAAGTTTCTACTCATAAGGAACAATATCAGAGACTTGTGGAGAGTTTATTTATCTTACATTTGTCTTGACATTGCTTATGTAGTTAGTGTAGTAAGTTAGTTTATGCACTCACATAGTGAAGCTCATAGAGATGCAGTAATTTGTATTTTGAGGTACTTAAAGATGGCTCTAGGTAGAGGCTTGGTTTTCTCCAAGAATGGTCATTTGAATGTAGAAGGGTTTACAAATACAGATTGGGGGTTGGGGGTTGGGGGTTGGGGGGGGGGCGGGGGGGGGGGGGGTGGGAAGAAGGAGTTCTATCATTGATCGCCGGTCCACATCTGGATACTTTACTTTTGTGGGTGGTAATTTGGCTACTTGGAGAAGCAAGAAACAAAAAGTGGTTGCTAAGTCAACTGCAAAAGCTGAGTTTCGTGGTATGTCTCATGGTACATGTGAGTTGTTGTGGTTGAAGGAATTGTTGAGGGATCTTCAGTATGAAGCCAAGGGTGTTATGAAACTCCAGTGTGATAGCAAGGCTATTATTGAGATTGCTCATAATCTAGTGCAACATGATTGCACAAAATATGTGGAGATTGATCAGCATTTCATCAAGGAAAAATTAGATGTTGTAATTATTGCTTTTCTGTTTGTTGGATTTGAATATCAACTTGTTGACATGCTTACTAAGGTTGTATCTAGTAGTGTGTTTTCTAACTGACTTGACAAGTTGGGTAAGCGTGACATCTTTAATTGCTCCAATTTTAGGATGAGTGTTGCAAGTTGTATGTGTAAATATTAGTGTGTAATTAGTAATCTTTTGTCTTACATCGACGAAGTGTATCTAATACCAATTGTAACATACACACACACACACACACACACACACATATATATATATATATATATATATATATTCGACTTTGGAGGTTAATAAATATACAATAAATTTCCCTTTTATATATTTTTTATATTTATCATGTCCAATTCAACTTTTAGTACTTCAGATAGAATGCCAAACAACAAATGGTTCATCGGCATTTAGGGTTTGGTGTTAATTGCAACCAAATGTAACCTATTTACACGGTTATGAGTCATGACTGACATTTTAAAACTACGTGAACCAAACTGCGATAAGTAGAATCTGTCATTCAAGAAACACATGTCTGTAACTAAGATTGAAATATTGTTGCCTGTGAGCTTGGATTTACGAAAAATAAAGTTATCGCTTGGAGTAAATGTTAAGCATGCATGACAACAATCACAGCATGCTATATTTGGTCTGACAATGTAAAATGCTTGCTCCACTAGCATCCAGTTGCTTGTGCTTACTAAAAAAAAAAAAGCATCCAGTTGCTTGCACCAAAATGTGTGTGTGTATATATATTCTCTCTTTCTTTCTCTCGCAATTCAGAGAGTGACTATTCATTCAGCTGTTGCATGTGTTGTTGCGTGTAATTGAACACTTTGCCCATCCTTTCCTGTTTGATGATGGTAATAAGTAAGCTTATGACAATTGCATGAGCCTCATCTGTTCATCAATGTCATTGGTTTGTCCTACAAGTTATCATTGTTTATATATACAGTAAAATATAAATTAAACACAGGTTATCATGATCCGAAAAGGAATTATTAGAGTATCATAATTTAATTCTTGCACAAGCATGCTAGTCAAGATTCTGGACAACTAAAGCAAATTACTTTTATGGGGGTTTTGAACATTAATTCCTGCAAAAGATTAAAATTAAAAAAAAAAAAAAATCAGGTGCTAGATTACATATTTAATTTAATTCATTGACGTGTACTTTTATCCAAATTCATATTCAATTTTTGTTATTTAATATGTATTTTTATTTAATCTCTCCACATTAAATTTTAATTTTATTAATTTGCACATATTTAGTCCTTTAATTATAAATGAACATAAATGAGGAAATATTAAAAGAAATTTGTGATACAAAAATATATAAATACATAAGTGTACATAAATGAATGTGCTGAAATATATAAAATTGACTTTTTGTACCAAAATATATTATAATGAACCTAAATGTATGTACCAAAATGTATTATATTGAATTAATGTACCTAAATGTCAACACCAAAATGTATGTACCGAAATGTATGTACCGGAATATAGTATATTAAATTAATGTACCTAACAGTCAATACTCAAATGAGAGGTATTAGGTTCGAAACTCGTGGATGACGAATTTGATACCAAATTAAGTTGTCCATTGTGTGGCTTAGCCGAACCCCCCTCGCCTTAGTGTAAAATATATGTTGTATTAAAAAAATAAAACTCAAATGTGTGTACCAAAATGTACGTACCGAAATGCATGTATATGTTTGTATCGATGAATTAATGTACCTATAAGTTTGTATTGATGGATGTACTGAAATATTCAAATGTATTAATGTACCTAAATGAAGAACATATAAAATTGTTATCGGACTATATATTATAAAATAATTAGTTGCCTAAATGAAGACATTAAAATATATTATTATAATTTAAATGTAATTAATACATTAAAATAGGAATAAAAAGATAAATAAAACATCAAAATATAACTAATAACTGAGATGATTAAATTAGTTATATTTTGATGTTTTATTTATCTTTTTATCCCTATTTTAATGTATTAATTACATTTAAATTTAATTTTCATTTCAATTATAATAATATATTTTAATGTCTATAGACAACTAATTTTTTTTTTTATAATATATAATCCGATAACAATTTTGTATGTTCTTCATTTAGGAACATTAATACATTTGAATATTTCATCCATCGATACAAACATATATGTACATTAATTCATCGATACAAACATATGTATGCATTTCGGTAAGTACATTTTGGTACACACATTTGAGTTTTTTTTTTCCCGAGTACAACGATCTATTTTAGACTAAGGCGAGGGGGATTCGGCTAAACCACACAATGGACAACTTAATTTGGTATCGAATTCACCATCCACGAGATTCGAACCTAATACCTCTCATTTGAGTATTGACTTTTAGGTATGTTAATTCAATATACTATATTCCGGTACATACATTTCGGTACGTATATTTTGGTACATACATTTCGGTATTGACATTTAGGTAAATTAATTCAATATAATACATTTTGGTATATACATTTAGGTTCATTATAATATATTTCGGTACAATCATATAGATACAAATATTTCGGTACAAAAAAGTCAATTTTATATATTTTGGCACTTCTATACACTTATGTATTTATATATTTTTGTATCATAAATTTCTTTTTATATTTTCTCATTTATGTTCATTTATAATTAAAGAACTAAATATGTGCAAATTAATAAAATTAAAATTTAATGTGGAGAGATTAAATAAAAATACAAATTAAATAACAAAATTTGAATATAAATTTTGATAAAAGTACACTTCAAGAGATTAAATTGAATTTGTAATCTAGCACCAGATTCTTTTTTTCTTTTTTTTTTAATTTTAATCTTTTACAATGACTAATGTTCAAAATCCCATTTTATTGCAGTAAGTATTTTGTTGGCATTTTAGAAAAGATGAGAAAGGAAACACCAAGATCTTGAATTCTTTTTGGATGAGCATCCTCTGCATGTTTTTTAACATTCAATACTTTGCAAGACTTTTAATCTTGTTCATTCAATAGGATCTGACGGCTAAAATGATTGCCGCATTTTTTAACCTTGTTCAATAGGATCTTACATGTAGGTCTCTTTGAAGTTTGATGTTTATTCTCTACAGAGTATTTTTGTATCTTTAATAATATTAAAAATGAAGAGGGTAGCCATACATATAAAATTTATTTTATCTTGTCA
This sequence comes from Pyrus communis, assembly GCF_963583255.1. NCBI lineage: Eukaryota > Viridiplantae > Streptophyta > Magnoliopsida > Rosales > Rosaceae > Pyrus > Pyrus communis. The sequence continues at coordinate 14,822,616 of NC_084818.1, forward strand.
AATATGATTAATGTCATATACAAATGGAATAGCCAACAAATATCACAAGAATTAAAAAAAAAAAAATTGAAGTATAAATAAAAGTTTGAAAATTTTTAATCTTGCAAAATATAAGAGATCCAAATTATGTTTAAAAAATTCCAAAATAAAACCAAATTCTGAAATTTCCGATAAATTTCGATTAATCTAAAATTCCGATATTAAAACTAATATTTGATTACGAAGGCTTTTAAATTAGCATGAGAATGCTTGTTTCTGATTCGATCCAATCGAAAATCACTACTAGTAGTAAATAATTAGTGGGTACGTGTACAGGGCAGCTCAATTAAATAAATTACAAGGTATTGAGTAGTGACGGCCTCTAGTGGCAATAGACTTGGAAAGTGGCCTAACATATAACTTGTCAAGGATACTCTGTGAATTTTTTTTATGAGGATCCTAGAAATCTTCTAATTACTTTCATTTATCATATATCGTGCAGTTAATTTTTGTCAAATATTGTTTATATATAATTTTAAATAAAAAAATTTACAATAATTTCTAATTGTACAATATACAATAAATGAATATGTTTAGAAAATTCTTAAGATCACAAGAGGATCGGAAAGGATCCTCATTCCAAAAATAAAGGCAGCCTACCTAGATTTTAGACAGGACACATGATTGCCTATATAACTAAGCCCACGTACCGACACCCCTTTTTGTAAATAAGCTTTTTATTATATTAATTAATCAGATATTTATATACCGGGATATTTTTACTGATATGCTATTCATACATCTTATTTTCCTTCTCACACCATCTTTGATAATTTCTGTTCACTGAGCTTCTTCCATTCATTCGATTCGACGGCCGAAAATTAAAAAGGTGTGTGAAAAGTAAAATGAAGTGCGTGGATATCACATCCCTATTTTTATTCGTTATCCTTAAATGGTGGGAATACTCATTATTCTATTTATTACTATTAATTGAGTTTAAATTTTAAGATTTGTATCTATCTATTATATACACTATTTAAATTTCTAAATTTAAACTTATATGACGATAATAATAAAATGGTGAGTATAACCATAACGGGAAAACGGAAAGCAAATATATTTCCACAAAACACGATCATGACTGATGACTGATGACTGATGGAGAGAGAGTTATCATGATTCAGCAAGGACAATGATACTCAATGGAACAGTAGAATTGCATACTTTGAGAAGGAAAAAAAAAAGTGATGAATGCCATGAAGGCTTCCAAAATGTGTAGTGCTGCACCAGCAGATTATCAGGTTCACAGAAAATATGGCCAAATAGTTGGTTTTTAAATAAAATATAAATAAAGAACATATAACTTTGCTCTAGGAAGACAAAGCAAAGATCATTACTAATCACATTTGATACCCCACCCTTTTTTTGGGGCAGAAAAGAAAAAGAATGATCAGCTCCCTATTAATTGACCTAGTGATCATTGGGATGTATCAAGACATTGGATTTTGATGTAGAATGTAGGATGTAGATGCAGCCTCACCTTGCTAAGTTATGAATTTGAGGCTATGAACCCGAATTTCTCTTTGGAAAGGAAAACAAAATTATGGTATTTGAGCAACGGTCTAATAGAGGAGAGAAAATTTGGTCAAAGTTTTCTTCATACGATTCTTTTTCAACAAGCAAACGATATTATGTTATTTACAAAGATAATGTTACAAGGCTCCTCAGGCCACTCAATAGATTACAATTAAGTTAGAACTAAGTTCACTCCTTAGTCATCAGTATTCCATGTAAATCGAACTTGAAACATTCTCCAACAAAATGGAGACTAAATGCCACTTGATCGACTGGATCATGTGCATGTGTAGATTGATTGACATATAGTGTTTTGTTGAAACATAATGAAATGAAGCAACATTCTGTAACACATATTAACAATTTCCAGCTAAATTTTTTGTCATAATTGAAATGCCCAAAAGCATGAACTTTAAGAACACCCAAAGCATATGATGTCCCAATTTTTGGGTAGCCATATTTCAGTTGGGCAGTTAAGCTTAAGAATGAAGCAGACGTGACAACTCCTAAGAGAAGACAGTTACGCGTGCAAGTGTGATCTAATCTGTAAGCTAAGCATGTTCGTAAACAGTTTTTTGTTTTGTAGATGTTTTCATTTGGACATTATAGGGCCAATAATTAGAATGATCAAAGTAGGATTTGTAGGAATTTTTTATGCCGAAAGAGAGAAAAAGCACATTTGATGCCCAGTCCCGCCACACCATCATCATCGTCTCCTGTCAACGGTGACCCCAACTGTGACCACGTTTTGGGCTTGTGCCCAACTATACAGGCCGCCCTTTTCTTGAATCATTAGTAAGTGAAGACCTATAAGCAAGCAAACAGGCTGGTATTTAGTACCACAATTTAGTGATATTTCTCTTTATCGGTAAGTGGAGATTTTTTAAACAAAATTTGTTGTGTATACCTTTGCAAAAGACGATCATTTTGTACCATATAAGGTCATCTCGAATGAAGAGGTCTAAAGATCCAAAAGCCAAAAAATGACATGATTTGCCAAAAAACGCATCTCCAACATATGATTGTGCTATAATTCTATGAAGCCAACCAGACCATTATTTGGCCAAAGGGGCATCAAGCTGGCCGAACGTAGCCCCCTCATAGCCCTTTTCTGGGCCCAACTCCTTAGTTGCAATAATTTTCAAATTCAACGACTGGATTTGAAAACATTCAAAGGTAGTTTAATTGAATTAACCAATAAATTTAAAGTATAAACTAAAAACTAATAAATTATTAAGGAGACTATATTTAACTTATTCGGTTGGAGATGATATATGAGTATGACTTAACATTGTTCATTTAAAAATATTTTTTTTGTAAGGTTATAATTCTAGACGACGCTATAATTAACCTTTTCGGTTAAAGATCACCTAAGAAACTTTGAGTTCATTCAATATCCCAATTATCTCTCCGACTACGGCACAAACATACATCGCCCTCCATTCTCAAAATTCAGCATCTAGGACCCTCCGGCATGGATCCAACCATTTGACTCTCGAGTCTTGAGTTCGATTGCGGATGAGTCCAATCCCCGGAGCCCTTAGACTGGCCTCGGGACCTACCAACCCAAAATTCACGCCCAACTTCAAAAAATTCAATGAAGCTTTACTACAAACTTGCTTTAAGAAAAATAAAAACATTTTCAAGATCCACATAAAAATAAAACTTAAAAATTTACGGAAACAACTTTTAAATAGTTTCAATTCTCTTTTTATTTGAAAAAAAAAATGAAATCATTTATCAAAATAGTTTCAAATTTTCAATTTTTATGAATGAAAATTAAAAGCTAAAAATTGAAAGAAAAAAAAAATCAACATTTATGAATATTTTCTTTACCAATTCCTAATATCACAAAACTATTGAACCTGAAGGTTTCAATGATGTTACTATGATCCTATATTTTACTCATGCTACGTTTGGATGAAAAACTTTAAAATTCAATGAAATTTTGGACTCAATTTTAAAAATGCACAACAAGAATAGTACCAAATTACTATTGAACTTCAAATTCATTACCAAAACATAACAAATACTATTAGAGGTGTCGTTTGAAAGTTCCCTCAAATTTGTTGTCTTCAATCACTTTCGAGTCATTCTATGTTCTTCCACCTTACATCACATTTTAATATTTTCAAATACTTTCAACTAATCTTTTAGTATTATCCGAAATTAAAAACAAAATTATTTTTATTATTTTATTCAAAAAATAATAATATTGTAATACAAATTGCCTAGACTATTCAGTTTAAGGGTAGAGATGCATTTCGGTAGTTACTGTTCATTAAAGATAGTTACTATTCACTTGGAGGGTTTGAATTGCCTATTGCCCAAGGGCTTTTTAGGGCTGCAAGTGCTCTAAATAGCTGGTATGTTTTAGCAATTTATTTTAGTTGGTCAATTTCTCTGTCACTCACAAGTGACTTAATTCGTGATAAGTAAGAAAGAGAGATTAGATTGTTAAGTTTCCTTTCACTAAAGCCCAAACAACTTATAGTGATTCATATCGAGCTTTGTTGTTTAGGCTTTTTCATTCGTATACTGAAACGGCATAGTTGGCGATGACATAGTACTGCTCTAGATTTGGGAAGACGTTGATGTTTTGGCTGAGGGAAGGGAGAAGAGAGAGGAGACAGAAGACAGAGGGAGAGGATATAGAACTACCAGGTTTTGTAACACCGTTGTAACTTAAGTTCAAATTTTAATCTCGTTCGTCCATATAAAGCTAACTGTCTTCATTTAGATGTGTAATATGGACTAGAAAAAATTTGGCCTTATGGGTTCCTACTTGGGCTGACAAATTTGAGGGCTACGTCCTTTCCAAGTAACAATCCAATTGGAGATTAATGAGGAATACAATCCTGTACAAAATCAAATTAAAGAGTCCCAAAAAGAGTAAGAATCCCTAAACAACATTAAAGCAAGGGAATTGTTATTAGCACTCTAAAAATCTCATTATACACTCCAAACTTTCTATATTAGGAAAGAAAAATACACTTGTGAGGAGTGTAGAATGAGATTTTTGGAGTGCCAATAATACTTCCCTAAAGCAAAACCTATTGTTTCCTATCCGTAACCTCATTGGTTCCAAAAAAAACTTGCCAGCTATATTCTGATTTGTATACCCAATTGGTTACTTGAAGCTCAAGTAAACAGCCCAGAAACCCTAATCGTTAGGTCCCTTTTAAACTCTCTCAGTCTTTCCTTCCCTTCTTCCTGATGAAATTGAGGTTCCACCATAAAACCAATTGGCAATATGGGGAGTAGCCCAAGACCATATAAGCACATAGCAAACCTTGTCCCTCACCGATGTGGGACAACTCTCAATACGCCCCCGCACGTGTGGCGGATTTTCAAGCCTACACGTGGACAACAACTGGGTGACGTGGAGCGCGTGTGGCCGTTTGGCTTCACACGAGGACAACCCGCTCTGATACCATGATGAAATTGAGGTTCCACCATAAAACCAATTGGCAATATGGGGAGTAGCCCAAGACCATATAAGCACATAGCAAACCTTGTCCCTCACCGATGTGGGACAACTCTCAATACTTCCAAACATTACCAGCTTGCGAATCTACATGCAATCGCCTAAGAATTTATTTTCCTTTTACTCTCCTAAGGAAGATATGATCTCGGGAGAGAGATATCCCGAGAGATATACGTCAGTCATGGTTGATCAATACTGTGAAGACCCCAGTCACGAAGACAAAGAGATGGCTACGACGACTGAGGGTGCTAATCTTCTTCTATACCTAAAACGCAAACTTTTGAGTGCCGAAACAGGCCGAAATTTGGAGTGCATGAAATACAAAGTTCTTTCTCAAAATGGGTTGTATTCGTATGCAGGAACCAAGAGAAAAGCACCACGAATCGAAGTGGATGAAGCCCCGCTACCCCAAGGAGCCATTAGTGGTCCTTCTGCACCCCAGGAAGCCATTGAGGGTGCTTCTGCACGAGGACGACGCTTGCCGGGAGAACCACAATTACAAGTAATTCAAGGCTTGTTCTATGGAAACTATGCCCCTCCTGATCTCCCACCAGTCCCAAATCTACGGCCCTTAATTCAAGTTCACAGCAAGCCTTTTGAGAAACAACTGACAAGTAGTGATGTGAGGGATGACCAATCTAGGCTTTCTATGTGCAAAGAAGATGTCGAAAATCACATCTTCCCGCTGTTGAAGGACGACGAAGACCCTAACCAAGGCATTCCTGTAACAACGTATGACATGGGCGGTAATGAGTACCCTATGGTGTTCAAAACTTGGGTGTCCAAGACTCATGTCCTCACTGGAGGTTGGAAAAGTTTTTGTGACGATTGCGGATTGGTTGAGAAGATTGATTTTGTGACGGTGTGGGTTTTTCGGAATGTGGTGAATGGAAGCCTTTGCTTTGCCATCAATTCAAGAAGGTTTCCGGCCGTGTCTGAAGCCATCAAGAAAAGAAGAAGGCAGAACTGAGACTGTGGACCGCCGTTAGGTCTGCACACATATTGTCCTTACTAAGGTTTGTTTTAGGGGTTTTTCTTCATATTTTTGATATTGGGCATAAGGTCCAATTAATTAGGGTTCTTTTGATGTTTAGGCATGCAAATGTCCGCAATTAATATGTGATTGTTGGTTAATTGCTTTTGATTTCGTTAATAGTATTTTTGTATGTTGGTAGTTTCTTCTAGTTCATATATCATATAAGTGCTTCATAATTTTGCAATTGCAAGAGTAAAAATTTTGGATCATGTTCTTATTGGTCGTGCCATTAAGTAATGGGAAATGTTAGAGAGATGGTAGACGTTATTATGCAACCTCCCTAATAAAGGTGAGAACTATTTGTATAACTAATACTGCTTGTATTAACGTAGTGGTACAATGTGGTTTATTGAAATATAATCTTCCTAGCATTATCGAAAATGTAATGCCTCCCATCAAGAAATAAACTTTTATTAGATTTCATGGGTTTTGATTTTCACATCGGTCGTTATGTGCATAAAAGAACACTACACACCATATGAGAGAAACTCTCATGCCTTAGTGTGATTGCCTACCTTTTCTATTAGAGGTGGATACGGTTTGGTTCGGCCCGGTTCCACTTTTGAACTGGAACTAGAATTGAAAAATATCAAGGGATTTTTTCAAATCTTCTTATACTTCTAATACCAAACACATATTTCAACAACAAACTCAAGCAAATTTGAGTTCCCATTACTAGATCTACAAGATTTGTAATTGAAAGATAGAAAGTGTACATCAAAATATAAATCCTAATCAATACCAAAGTGTACATCCTAAACTGATATTATCATTGTTCTAAAATTCCCCGCCTAGCGTTGCCTAGAAGCCAGATGGCTGGCTACCGTCCCGATTAGTCCATAGGCGTTTGAAAATGACGAAAGTGCGCCTAATCCTGCTTAGGCGTTCACCTAGCCCACCTAAAACCGCCTAGCTACCCGCCTATGTCGCAACTCTCACTTAGACAAAAAATCAATAACGTTCATTTTGCATTTTATTTTGTTTATAAAATGTAAGAGACTTGTTGAATCTTTGAATAACCTCTCATTATATGCATGTTCCACATATTTTCAATATGTTCTGATGCTTTATAATTTATGTCATTTTATTTATTAATTTATGTATCCTAATAGAATTATGTATTAATTTTAAGTATAAATAGACACCTATATGTACAATATATAATAAATTTACTTAAATTCGGCTAGGCGCTAGTCCCTAGTCCGTTGCCGGACTACCGCGTAACGTCTTTTAGAACCTTGGAAATTATAATGTACATAATGCATAATATACTAAAAAAGAATGAAGAAAAATAAACGAGGGGAGAGAAGTGAAGTATATTTGGCTTATGCACAAGGCCTTCTTGAAAAAATGGCTATTTATATGTATAAAAAAATAATATTGAAAAATGGCTATTTATATGTATAAAAAAATAATATTAAAAACAGTTTAGTCTCGTTCCTTCAATTCTTAGTATTTCCAAACTGGAAGCGATGAGATGGTCCAATTCAATTTTTGTTTCGATTTTGACTTTTGGTTAATGCAATTTTTTACTGATTTTTTTTATAACTAACCAATTCAATTTCCCGCTCGGCAGTTTTTATGCCCACCCCTACTTCCTATCCGCGGTGTCATTGAGAGATAGGGAGGGTACGACAATGGCATTGGGTAGGGACATATTTTGGTACGACAACGGCATTGGGTAGGGACATATTTTTACATCATATAGATTATAGACTGAAAAACAATAGGCCTGAATATCATTCTACCCACTCCTAAAAGTACAATCATATGGAAATTGTAAAATTACTTGATCTAATTTTCAGACTTTCAAAAAATAGCACAAGTGTGGCATACATTATCAAAATGATCAAGATCGTACATTGTCAAATAAATTCATCTACAAACTTATCAGTTATAAAACATCTTACGATGCGAAAAAAGCAAAAATTTCTGTGCCACAAAAAATGATCAAACAGATGAGTTCCGAGCTTGGAGAGCTTCTTGTAGGCAAATGACGGCACCATCATAATTTAAGAATCCCATAAACCAGAACTCATGGTTATCAACGGAGATAACCTGAATGTACTTTTCAGCAGGGTTCGATCTGCTTGACGATGGATTGACTGCTTTAAGCTGATGTAACGGGATAACCACCTATTATAATTCTCGTGCCAACGGAAATTAGTACAAATAACAGTTAACAACTCGTTAACCAAAATATGACTCACTCTAATACACCACATATGATCGAGAGCAAATAAACAAAACATTTCAATGATATATTCTTAAAACTCCCGAAATAAACCCCGCTCTCTAATTTTACTCATGCTACGTTTGGATGAAAAACTTTAAAATTCAATGAAATTTTGGACTCAATTTTAAAAATGCACAACAAGAATAGTACCAAATTACTATTGAACTTCAAATTCATTACCAAAACATAACAATACTATTAGAGGTGTCGTTTGAAAGTTCCCTCAAATTTGTTGTCTTCAATCACTTTCGAGTCATTCTATGTTCTTCCACCTTACATCACATTTTAATATTTTCAAATACTTTCAACTAATCTTTTAGTATTATCCAAAATTAAAAACAAAATTATTTTTATTATTTTATTGAAAAAATAATAATATTTTAATACAAATTGCCTAGACTATTCAGTTTAAGAGTAGAGATGCACTTGAGTAGTTACTGTTCATTAAAGATAGTTACTATTCACTTGGAGGGTTTGAATTGCCTATTGCCCAAAGGCTTTTTAGGGCTGGAAGTGCTCTAAATAGCTGGTATGTTTTAGCAATTTATTTTAGTTGGTCAATTTCTCTGTCACTCACAAGTGACTTAATTTGTGATAAGTAAGAAAGAGAGATTAGATTGTTAAGTTTCCTTTCACTAAAGCCCAAACAACTTATAGTGATTCATATCGAGCTTTGTTGTTTAGGCTTTTTCATTCGTATACTGAAACGGCATAGTTGGCGTTGACATAGTACTGCTCTAGATTTGGGAAGACGTTGATGTTTTGGCTGAGGGAAGGGAGAAGAGAGAGGAGCAAAAGCCAGAGGGAGAGGATATAGAACTACCAGGTTTTATAACACCGTTGTAACTTAAGTTCAAATTTTAATCTCGTTCGTCCATATAAATCTAACTGTCTTCATTTACATGTGTAATGTGGACTAGAAAAAATTTGGCCTTATGGGTTCCTACTTGGGCTGACAAATTTGAGGGCTACGTCCTTTCCAAGTAACAATCCAATTGGAGATTAATGAGGAATACAATCCTGTACAAAATCAAATTAAAGAGTCCCAAAAAGAGTAAGAATCCCTAAACAACATTAAAGCAAGGGAATTGTTATTAGCACTTCAAAAATCTCATTCTACACTCCAAACTTTCTATATTAGGAAAGAAAAATACACTTGTGAGGAGTGTAGAATGAGATTTTTGGAGTGCCAATAATACTTCCCTAAAACAAAACCTATTGTTTCCTATCCGTAACCTCATTGGTTCGCAAAAAAAACTTGCCAGATATATTCTGATTTGTATACCCAATTGGTTACTTGAAGCTCAAGTAAACAGCCCAGAAACCCTAATCGTTAGGTCCCTTTTAAACTCTCTCAGTCTTTCCTTCCCTTCTTCCAAACATTACCAGCTTGTGAATCTACGTGCAATCGGCTAAGAATTTTTTTTCCTTTTACTCTCCTAAGGAAGATATGATCTCGGGAGAGAGATATACGACAGTCATGGTTGATCAATACTGTGAAGACCCCAGTCACGAAGACAAAGAGATGGCTACGACGACTGAGGGTGCTAATCTTCTTCTATACCTAAAACGCAAACTTTTGAGTGCCGAAACAGGCCGAAAATTGGAGTACATGAAATACAAAGTTCTTTCTCAAAATGGGTTGTATTCGTATGCAGGAACCAAGAGAAAAGCACCACGAATCGAAGTGGATGAAGCCCTGCTACCCCAAGGAGCCATTAGTGGTCCTTCTGCACCCCAGGAAGCCATTGAGGGTGCTTCTGCACGAGGACGACGCTTGCCGGGAGAACCACAATTACAAGTAATTCAAGGCTTGTTCTATGGAAACTATGCCCCTCCTGATCTCCCACCAGTCCCAAATCTACGGCCCTTAATTCAAGTTCACAGCAAGCCTTTTGAGAAACAACTGACAAGTAGTGATGTGAGGGATGACCAATCTAGGCTTTCTATGTGCAAAGAAGATGTCGAAAATCACATCTTCCCGCTGTTGAAGGACGACGAAGACCCTAACCAAGGCATTCCTGTAACAACTTATGACATGAGCGGTAATGAGTACCCTATGGTGTTCAAAACTTGGGTGTCCAAGACTCATGTCCTCACTGGAGGTTGGAAAAGTTTTTGTCACGATTGCGGATTGGTTGAGAAGATTGATTTTGTGACGGTGTGGGTTTTTCGGAATGTGGTGAATGGAAGCCTTTGCTTTGCCATCAATTCAAGAAGGTTTCCGGCCGTGTCTGAAGCCATCAAGAAAAGAAGAAGGCAGACCTGAGACTGTGGACCGCCGTTAGGTCTGCACACATATTGTCCTTACTAAGGTTTGTTTTAGGGGTTTTTCTTCATATTTTTTATATTGGGCATAAGGTCCAATTAATTAGGGTTCTTTTGATGTTTAAGCATGCAAATATCCGCAATTAATATGTGATTGTTGGTTAATTGCTTTTGATTTCGTTAATAGTATTTTTGTATGTTGGTAGTTTCTTCTAGTTCATATATCATATAAGTGCTTCATAATTTTGCAATTGCAAGAGTAAAAATTTTGGATCATGTTCTTATTGGTCGTGCCATTAAGTAATGGGAAATGTTAGAGAGATGGTAGACGTTATTATGCAACCTCCCTAATAAAGGTGAGAACTATTTGTATAACTAATACTGCTTATATTAACGTAGTGGTACAATATGGTTTATTGAAATATAATCTTCCTAGCATTATCCAAAATGTAATGTCTCCCATCAAGAAATAAACTTTTATTAGATTTCATGGGGTTTGATTTTTCACATCAGTCGTTATGTACATAAAAGAACACTACACACCATATGAGAGAAACTCTCCTGCCTTGGTGTGATTGCCTACCTTTTCTATTAGAGGTGGATACGTTCTGGTTCGGCGCGGTTCCACTTTTGAACTGGAACTAGAACTGAAAAATATCAAGGGATTTTTTCAAATCTTCTTCTACTTCTAATACCAAACACATATTTCAACAACAAACTCAAGCAAATTTGAGTTCCTATTACTAGATCTACAAGATTAATTTGTGACTGGAAGATAGAAAGTGTACATAAAAATATAAATCCTAATCAATACCAAAGTGTACATCCTAAACTGATATTATTATTGTTCTAAAAATCCCTGCCTAGCACTGCCTAAAAGTCAGGTGGCTAGCTACCGTCCCGATTAGTCCATAGGCGTTTGAAAATGAAGAAGGTGCGCCTAATCCTGCTTAGGCGTTCACCTAGCCCACCTAAAACTGCCTAGCTACCCGCCTATGTCGCAACTCTTACTTAGACAAAAAATCAATAACGTTTATTTTGCATTTTATTTTGTCTATAAAATGTAAGAGACTTGTTGAATCTTTGAATGACCTCTCATTATATGCATGTTCCACATATTTTCAATATGTTCTGATGCTTTATAATTTATGTAATTTTATTTATTAATTTATATATCCTAATAGAATTATGTATTAATTTTAAGTATAAATAGAAACCTATATGTACAATATATAATAAATTTACTTAAATTCGGCTAGACGCTAGTCCCTAGTCCGTTGCCGGACTACCGCTTAACGTCTTTTAGAATCTTGTAAATTATAATGTACATAATGCATAATATACTAAAAAAGAATGAAGAAAAATATACGAAGGGAGAGAAGTGAAGTATATTTGGCTTATGCACAAGGCCTTCTTGGAAAAATGGCTATTTATATGTATAATTAAAAACAGTTTAGTCTCGTTCCTTCAATTCTTAGTATTTCCAAACTGGAAGCGATGAGATGGTCCAATTCAATTTTTGTTTCGATTTTGACTTTTGGTTAACGCAATTTTTTACTGATTTTTTTTATAACTAACCAATTCAATTTCCCGCTCGGCAATTTTTATGCCCACCCCTACTTCCTATCCGCGGTGTCATTGAGAGATGGGGAGGGTACGACAATGGCATTGGGTAGGGACATATTTTGGTACGACAACGGCATTGGGTAGGGACATATTTTTACATCGTATAGATTATAGACTGAAAAACAATAGGCCTGAATATCATTTTACCCACTCCTAAAAGTACAATCATATGGAAATTGTAAAATTACTTGATCTAATTTGCAGACTTTCAAAAAATAGCACAAGTGTGGCATACATTATCAAAATGATCAAGATCGTACATTGTCAAATAAATTCATCTACAAACTTATCAGTTATAAAACATCTTACGATGCGAAAAAAGCAAAAATTTCTGTGCCACAAAAAATGATCAAACAGATGAGTTCCGAGCTTGGAGAGCTTCTTGTAGGCAAATGACGGCACCATCATAATTTAAGAATCCCATAAACCAGAACTCATGGTTATCAACGGAGATAACCTGAATGTACTTTTCAGCAGGGTTCGATCTGCTTGACGATGGATTGACTGCTTTAAGCTGATGTAACGGTATAACCACCTATTATAATTCTCGTGTCAACGGAAATTAGTACAAATAACAGTTAACAACTCGTTAACCAAAATATGACTCACTCTAATACACCACATACGATCGAGAGCAAATAAACAAAACATTTCAATGATATATTCTTAAAACTCCCGAAATAAACCCCGCTCTCTAATTTCCTTCTGCCAATGCAATCTGCAAAGCTGTTCCTCGTCTTTCTTTTCACAACACAACATGTACAAAAGTACAAACATGATAGGACTACGGAAATATTACCACCAGCAGTTGTGCGACTCAGAATATTTTGCTAATACATCTTCATCAAGAGTCAAGAAAATTATATAAGGGAGAACAAGCATACGAAAACAGAGTATAATTATTTACCATAGCTTCCCTACACCGTGGTAATTATTTCCAGGTTTTGTTTACAATGCCAAGTGAATTCACTTGCTAATCTAGCCAGAACCTTCAATAAGGTTGATTACTAATGAAGATCACAAGTCCACTTAAGATAACAAAAATACCGAACCAAACTATCAAAGCAAAGGGCCCCAAATTCTACAACACAAATCATGTTGAAAATTAAAGTTGAGCTGGTACGGTTAATCAGTTAATGTGAGACTAAACAATCTCATAAACAAGCTCACTGAAGTATAAATCAAAGCTGAAACTCATGAACATTTTTTTCGCTATACATAGGGCTAAGCCTAAAAATGAAAATACTCAGCTCAGCACTTGCCCAACTATATGTAACATCTTGAACACTTTCGGTGAGAAAAGTTGAAATGGACGAAAAATACTTGCAGTGCAGAGGTTTATAAATTCCGAGAGAATTACATCAGAACCAAATTATATACCTTACGTGTCAGATATTAAGTGTTGATACTGGCCTACCAATGTCGAATCTATTTCCCTTTACTACTTAGTTGCAGTCACCATCAAATTAGAACACAACGGGGAATTTCCCTCAGATGTCTAGTGGCACGATTTTCTAATATGAAAAACTATCACGATTTTCTAATTTGAAAAACTATAAATCAGTCAATAACGCACCCCTTAAAATAGTTGCTAGTTAATTGAAATCCCATATTTGGAAATGTTCAAAAGACACAAAAGTAAGGCATGTGCAAACTTACCTTGTAATAGCTCCATTCGGTTTGGCTCTCAGCTTTGTATGAGATGGGATTATCACTGCAGTAGGCAAGCTTTGCAGTAGAAACATATAAAACTCCCATGACTGGACCAGCTGATGTGGACAAGTAACATGCAAATGAATTTTGAAGTTGCTCCTCGAGAGTTGTCTCAAAGGTTGATCGAAAGATCTTCTCGTAACCACCTTCTGCTAGAACCTTTGTTCCTTGTGCAATTCTTCCCATGGCAGCATCAGCAAAACTGGGGCTTGTTTTTACTAGTTTGAAGGAAACAGGATGATTAGTGCCTTCATCCATCACAACCAATGTTTAGGATCAACAAAATACACAAACTAAAATATAGAAAGAGGTAAGATAAACAGAGAAAACAAAATTGGGGAGACCAAGGGAGATTGCAATCTCGTTTCCTCTTACGAAAGCAGACTTTTCTGGGCATTCAGTGTGAACAAAACAAAAGCTTTTGACGGAATTAAGTTCAAATGGTTAGAAAAACTGGAGGCTGGTACTAAAAACCACAATGTACTGAACAACTTTCAGGCACCTGGCGCTAAGCATTTTACAAGAATTTTCAGCAAATCTTCCTCACAAATTTTGAACTTTCAATTCTCATGTCAATCAAAAGATCTACCAAATAAAATTAGCACACACACACCACACCTATACTTTTACTTAAAAACAACCAAGGAAGCCGAATTCGAACCTAATCTTAACACAAATCCCATGATGAAAATTAGGGGACCAAATTTTTAAACCAAATTTACGAACCAAATGATTTGACACCAATAAGAAATAAGCACGTTAACCAACACTTACGTAATAATCCAATTATCAATTCATTTGATTTACAAAATTTAGTTTAGAAATTTGGTCTCCTAGCACAACAACAACAACAACAAAGCATTTTCCCACTAAGTGGGGAGAAATTTGGTCTCCTAGCATTACCCTTAAAAATATATACGTTAAAATTAATTGAAACGTAGTAAATGAGCTGAGATCAACAGGAAGAAGAAACAAAAAGGAAGCAGAAACTCACAGTGCTGCCACGTGTTTCCGGCGAGATCCTCCGCCTTCTTCGTAGCTTCCCCCACCGACTTCCTCCACCTCCCAAACACGTTCCGCACAGTCTCCACCGAATCTAACCATGCACGCATACACAACAAATACGTATCCACAATCTTCAAACATACATACGAATCCAAATAAGGACAAAAATACGGAAGCACAGATACCGACCTTTGAATGAGAGAGATTGTGAGAGCGTAGGGGAGGGGGCCACGTAGGTATTGGATCCCTGATGGGAAGAGTGATCCGACGCGGCAGCGTGCGACTCGGACACCAATTCCGGGCTCCAACGAACCGATTTCTTCGACCCGTAACCCGTGGGAGTGGAGAACGCCTCCGTCAGAGTCGGCTGAGCCTGAGCCTGCGAGCCCATCACGAAGCTCGCCCAGTTCGCATCCCCGTTCAGGGCTTCGGCTGTAGACTTCGGGTTCGGATCCTGGGCGGCCGGAGTCTGCGTTTTGGAATCGGCCTCGGCGGTGGGCTTGGGCGGGTCCATCGTTCGTTCTAGAAGATTCCGGTGCTGACGCGGGATCGAATTGGCGCGTGGTGATCTGGTTTCTCTGTGTGTGTGATTGATTATTTAGTTTTCTTCTTTTTTTTGTTATTTTTGTAGGTGGAATTTGTAAATTCGAGTTTTGAAATGGAAGAAATTGGGATTATTGGAGGGACGCGTTTAGCGATAAAGAACTTGACGTTTTAGGACATGGACCCTCCGTTGACGGGGAGGCTCTTCCTATTCTCCTCTCTGAACCGCCACGTGTTTTTTATTTTTCTTTACCGTGATACTTTAGAATGTGCTATCCACACACCTATTTTTACTTCTTACACATCCCTTATTACTTTATGTCCTTTGATCTTCTTCATTTCATCCGATCCGACGACCAAAAATTAGAAAGATGTGATGTGTGAGAAGTAAAAAATGGTGTGTGGATATCACACCCCATACTTTATTGGCAGAACATTTTTGTTCATCATTCTAAACTTTTTGGTGCATGTTCACCGTACAACTTAGGGGTGGACATGGGCTTAAATATGGAGGGACTATATCGAACTCACTTTAAATTGTAATGGGACGGCTGGGTAATAAAATTTTTGAATCTAGAACCAGACTTGATTTGGCCCGTTTGAAACGGGCAATTTGGGGTGGGTCCACTTAATTTTTTTTTTTTTTTTAAAAAAAGAATTGATTGTTGGATCCATTTAACTTAAATTTTTTTTATTAAAACAAAGTACATACTCTACTGCTTCATTCAAATTTTTTTTTTTTTTTCCATCTTAGAAATTTGTAGATCCAAAATTCCAAATAACATAAAAAAATCCAAATTTCCAAGATCCAAAATTAAAACCGAGTACAGAGCCTACTGATTCTAAGATCCAAAACTTCAAATAACATCAAAAATCTAAATAACATCGAAAGTTCAAGGTCTAAACATGAAAATAATAACATCCAAAACAACAAAAAATAGCATCTGAGACATCCAAAGTCCAAAGATCATATTAACATAAAATGAAATCCGTAATAACATCCAAATTAATATCCGAAATAACTTTCAATTTTTGGGTGATTTATGGTAGAAGGACGACACCCTTCCTTGTGACCTCTCTCTAACTACAATTGCGGAAGAAACATATGTGATCATTAGAAATCAGAGATTAGAAGCATATTACATAATCAGTACTTGCATGAAATATATTACATGATTAGTATAACAAATTTCATAAACATAAAGAAAGCCAACAAACTTTTCATTATTGGCTTTGCTCAATAATCTATGAAAATCAAAACCAATAATGGATATCAAATAATCTTCACTATTGCTTTGACTTACAAGCATCAAGATTGCAAGTTCAATTACCAATTTTATTTCAAAAATCAATATCTTCAAAAAATTGTAACAAATTTAAATACCAAACAACTTAAAATCTACAATCTATAAGCAAATCCATAAAATTCAAAACCAATCGAAAAGTTTCAGCAAGTAATTAAATCACATCAGTCCATATAATGAATCTAAAAGCTTATGCAATCAAAGCCCCAAAAAACCTAAATTCCCAAACCAGAAACCCACATAATTCCTAAATCAATTGAAAATCTTATGCAAAAACCCTAAATTCCTAAATTAGAAACCCTAATTCATAAATTACCTAGGGATTTGCAAGATGATGCTAGTGTTCTCAACGGCGAGGATGGTGTGGTGGTGGCCAGAACTCGCGATTGGAAGGATCAGAGGAGAGTCAGGAGATGATGCCACGATGGTGATGATGGCTAGCTGCTGTGATGTCGACACAGTCGAGGTCGACTCAGTCACTATGAGTCTCAGGGAGTCAAGTCAAGTAGGGGTAGGAAGGAGAATGAGAAAGTGGGGATAGTCAATGGATGGAGATAGGCGCCTTATCGAGGTCTGAGATGAGAGATGAGAGGAGATTCGGGCAGTGGAAAAGTCTGAGTGCAATCAAGGTCTGAAAGACAAACTCTGCTGTATATTTTAATGCAGAGATTTGATCAATGAACCAGGTTAAATCTCGGATTTTTCGACATGGAAACGATCCAGGTCGGGGACTCGTTTCCTCTGTAATTAGGACTCGCCCTGCCTCGCCCTGTTTCAGTTTTAAAAAAATTGGACCTGCCCTGTACCTGCCCCGAACCGCTTGGACCCACCCTTACCCGAGGGTCCATGCCCCGTTTGCCCACCCCTAGTATAACTAATCATTTGTCATGTGTCTTCTCACTTAACCTTGAATAACTTTTTTCAAAATTAAAAAATTAGCACTTAATGTGAAAGTTAACTAGAGTTAAGTAAAATGACACATGACAAAAGATTAAGTGTAACCATACACTATAGTTATGGACACATGGAAAATTCACCTTGGTAAGAATCCTAAGAGGCCTTTAAGGGATGAGATTTCAATTTCTTTTAAAATGGGAATTAGTTGGGAGTCCACATCACATCGAATTTTAACGATTCGAACCGTTTATTTTCTAAGTTGCACCTCTTAGACCATCCTTGCAAACTATTAACCAAATCGAAAATATTTGAAACATCTAATTAGGTTGAAAGAGTCATGTACTACGGTCTAGTGGTATTCATCTTCACTTGTAAGTGAGAGGTATTATGTTCGATTATCGGCAAAGGTAAATTTAAACCACATTATTACTAGCCCATTGCGAGGAACACTTTGTTCTATAAGAAACAATGAAATTTGATCGTGATAATTAAATAGGCAAATGATTTCGGATTGAATTGAATTTTTACAAGAATTATCTATGAATTGTAACTTACAAAATAGACGATTCGAATCATTGAAGTTGATGTAGAATAGGTCCCACAACTATCCTCTATTTTTTTTTTTTCTTTTCGAAAATGTGAAAATCTCTTCACTAGTTCCCTTAAAGAGCCTGAGTATAACATATACTATACAGGGAGAAATGTTTTTTTTTTTAGATAACATTGACGCTCTTACATAAATAATGTTATTAATCGGTTTATAATATTAGGTGGAGGGAAGGAGTAATATATCTTTTTAGTTTGAAGTCCAAAAAGGGTGGTGGGTTGAGTTTTTTTAGTTTTCTTCTCCAATGCAAAGGTTTAGGCCATACAAGCTCCACTTCCAGTGCCATATCGTGAATATGTCTATTCACAAAATTTAATTTTCTAAACGTATAATTCTTCAACTATGATGAACCGTAAATTTCTCATTCGACCTATTGCAAAATTTAAAATCTAAGAACACGGGCAGATAAAGCAATACTTACATACCAGGATTTTCCTGTATTTTCTACTTCAATTTAGCAGATAATTGCGCAAGACTTTTACTCCATAGTCTTTCTCACGGTGGAATCGCCAATCGCCAAGACGAATTGGAAAATCCAATTCAAACTAGGCTATGTTTGAACAAAGGGACTATTAAAATGTAAGAGATTGAGTTCACGTGAGTAAAGAACGGACCATAAAATGTATAGATGAGGTTAGCAATACGAAGGCGCGTGATTGGGATTTCAAAGGACACCTTTGAAGAAGGGTTTCACAAGATCTCATACGAGTTTGTAATGTTCATGGAGGACATTGTTAAACCCGTCCATGTATTTTTAAGGTCCATCTTTTACTTATTTGGACTCAATTCTTTGAAATTTGAAAATTCCTGAATCAAACATAGCCTAAGAATTGTGTAGTCTTTACGTCCAAGAGGGCCTAGGATTTTGAAAATTCCTGCCGTAGTAGTTCATTGGGTTGGGCCTTCGGTGAGAATTGGACAAATGGGCAAGCCGGCACGAGCACGGTAGGGGCATGACCCACTTAGATAGGTATGACAAGTCACAATTCGCAAGAAGTGGTCAGGCCGGACTTAAAGATTCAGTCCAAATGGGTCGACTGGCTCACGGCCCGCGACCCTGGCCACTATGAATAATCTCAGTTATTCATTATTTTTCGTTTACAAACATACGTTTTAAGGTTAGTAAGACTTTATGGGTGTGTATGTTTGGACTTGTCAGGTTTCACTAGACTAGATTGGCTTACTAGTCCGTGTTTGGTTTGATCTGGGACTGTCTTTAATGGGATTAAGGGTTGGTTTGGTATTGCTGTACTTTGAAAAAAATGCTGATTTTGCTGTGCTGTGAGAATAAGCGGCTGTGAAATAAAGCAGCAGAGTTTTTGGTAAACTTTTTTGTAAAAGTGCTTTTGAAAAAAAAAACAGTATTATAGTGTTTGGTAAACTTTTATGTAAAACAGATGTGAAAAAAAATCGATTTTTCAAAGCTGGGTTTTGCAGTTTCTTATTTTTGGTTTTTTTTCACCCAAAACTGTGAAAAAAAGCTGAAACTGAATGTTTACCAAACACAAAAACAACTCCTAACTTTTTTTGATACCAACTTTTTTCAAAATCATCTCAGTACCAAACCAGATTAAGTCGGAACTACCTCATCTTAGCTAGGACCCACGAAAAGGATGGGATTGCTAATCCCGACTCTCTAATATCTGCATCGTTTGTGATCTGCAAGCATGCATCGCCAAATCCAGTCACCAAATCCTGCCGTCTCGCTGATCTCCATCATCCCGCAAACCCATCACCAAATCTTGCCGTCTCGCCGATCTCCTTCGTCTCACAAACCCAACTTCCTCTTTGCTTCAAATTGATTCATCTTCCTCTTATGAAACCCAACGAACCCACAGCCCAGATTTCCCTTCTTTGCTTCAAGGAGGAATACCTAGCTGGATTTGCTTTGGATTTAATCCAACGCCAAGAACTGATTGTAATCTCCAAGAACTGAAATTTAAATATCAAAACAAATTAAGAGTTTCATACTTTGAAGAATAGAAGAACAGAGCAAAGTAATTTGAGTGAAAAAGAGAGAAAAAAAGAGGGAGTTGAGAGAGTAACAGTGGGACGAAGAAAAAGAGTAAAAGAGGGAGAAGGCAGGAAGAGCATGGGCGGAGAAAAAGAGAGGTTAAGAGGGAGGATGAAGATTATAAAAGAATAAATAAATATATTAATATTAAAATATTAATAGATAGTGGTTAAATAATATAGTATTAAAGGTTGTTAATTATCCTGCTTTTTAGTCTGATACTGCACCAAACGCTTCACTAAGTTAATCCAGCTTAGTTTAGTCTAAGCCAGTCTAACTTAATCCCTAAAGCTAGTCCAATCTAAGATAGTCTGGTCCAACAAACGCACTCTATATTAGTGATATTTAGGTTAATAACGTGTTCAAAGAAGTTTCTTTAGATTTTAAAATAACTAAAAGTTTGTTTTCATGAACTCGTCCTGTTTAGCAACCCGGCCTAGCACGACCCCAAATCCTAATGGGCCAACGCCACAAGCTGAATTGGGTCTAATGTTTTATTAAGTGAGTCGACCCAACCACGATTTGTTTATTAAGTGAGCTGTTTGACAGCTCTATCACTTATTAGGAGTTTTTATGCATCAATATTATTTAAGAAGAAGTATGATAACCATTTCATAATCTGGTTTTAGTTTTAATTTTTATTAAAAACTAAAAACTCGTTTGATAACTAGTTTTAATATTCAAAAATATGAAAACGGAAAACCAAGAATTGAAAGCTATTTTTATGAGTTTTCAAAATTTGGCTTACATTTATCAATTTTTATTTGAAAACTAAAAAGTGCAAATTTTGAAAATGAAATAGTTAAGCAAGTATATATGGAAAAATCCCTTTAGCCTAAATTTCTTGTTATCACTAAACCTTAAAGGCACATGAGAAAAGAGCAGAGAGAACGTATTTTAATTTTGGAAAAGATATACATTTTCAAACACTATAAATATAATGACAAAATCCAAAGAGGTGTCTGTGTGCGATTTAGGATATAATACAGTTTATCTGCCGTTCTAAACCAATTTAGTTAACGTTAAAGACAATCAAACAATTTCTTAATCTAATCATTTAATTATAAGGAGCATGCATGCCATGGAGGGAGGCAGTATGTCACTAACTATGACATTTTCTCATTTTCCACTTCGAAGATGTTAATTGCAGGAAATCTTATTGTCGTCATTACACAAAGAACGGATAATTATATTTATTTATTTGAGGTTAAAAGTGATTTCATTAATAATCAACCATATGAACAAAGAGACGGGCATGCGAAAACGAAACTCTACATGCCAACAATACAACGTTATGTAGAGTGAGTAACATAAATAGTGAAAAAAAATATTTCATTTTTACATGTACCATTTGTGTAAACTCAAGTTACGTTGATCTAATAGTTGTTTATATTATTTTTTTCAATAATGAAAAAGATCTCAAGTTCGAATCATCGATCATATGAGTAAATAAGAAAAATGAGTTTTGCTTCGTTGGGTTCACACTTCACACTCATTTTAGCTAGGGTTCATTTCCTTTTGTAAAAACAAAAAAGGCAAAAAAAGGACTTATCGATACCGACGGCCGGTGGTGATTAATTTTGAATTGGATTACACTTGATGTCTTAATTTGTCCGACTCTTAACATGATTTAGATAATATCAGTGCTAGAGATAAAAGTAAAGACGTTCCTTAATGTTGATTAGTACTAATCCATTGACTGGGATGGGATAAACTAGATCGATGGCGATATGAGCTTGTCTATTAAGCTCACTATATATGTCGTATACCAATTAGTTAAGCAAATCACACGGAATGCTAGGTGACCTAAAAGGTCACTTTGTTTAGTTTGTCCATTCCCGAATCATCTCCTACTGTGGCGTAGATCAGTTTGTCAAAATCCTTGTATAACTTTTCTTTTCGAAGACCGAATTAGTATATAGTCTAGTATTGTTTCCTCACTTATAAGTAAGAGATCTTCTGAACCTACATGAATGATGATGATGAATTATATTTGTATTAAGTTAAATACCTAGTTAGTGATTGACTCATTCTGTGACCTATCCTAATTCTCCTTTATAGAATAAAATATTGTTGTATCAAAAAACTTGTTTTCAGAGAGCATATTTATCACCATTACGTGGTGGTGCGCACAACATTAGCTATTCTTAGATAAGTGTGATTTAATTTATGTGCTTACGATGGGCACAGATAGATCTAAACCATGTGCGATAATCACCAAAAGCTCAGTGTAACAAATAAACGAAGAATCATTCTTTAAGGAATTTTTATCACAAATCACTAGTACAAAAATATGTTTGCGTGACGCAACAAATTTCGTTGCGCAAAGTATGTTTGCGCGACGTTAAACACAAAATATTGCGCAAAAGGTTTTTGTGCGACGAAGACTGGCGTCGAGCAAAATAGTTTTGCACGACAATTGATCTCTAAAATTGTCTCACACCATCAAGATGGTCATTGAAATTGAAAATCGATCAATATAGTCCCTGAAAATAGGTTTTGCAAATCAATAGTCTTTTCACTCCAATTTTGTAAAAAAAATTATTATGTGTTGATGTGGGTTAATAATTTAATAATTAATTAAAAAATTTGTCTAAATTTTTTTTTGCACAATGGAATATTTTTTTTTTCTTATAGTAGGGCCTACTCCAAATAGAGATCCCTTCCATAAACTCTCAAAGGCATAAGGCTTAACTAAGGCCTAAAAGGGGGTTTGGAAATATTTTCAACCAACAATAGATGTGTATTGGTTAGAACCTTATTATCTCAAGGCAAACCTCGTCGTTCTCTACTACACCAGACCACCAGGGGAATGCCTAACAAGCTCTTCAAGATTAAGGTTGTGAGGATGTTGATCGCCTAAATGTTAACGGTATCTCACAGAAGTCCTCACCAAACCAAGCTGTTACCAAAGGTTGTCTCGATCCAAGTCCAATTCGGTGAAGGATGTTGAAGTGTGTAAATATGGGTGCATTGAGATTTTGTTTTTGTTTTTTTTGTAGAGAATAGACAGCGAAGGCTATCATAGATGGAGGTAGAGGAATGTGGACTGGAATCGAAGGTGATTGCTAGACTAGGTTTTTGGGTTGACAACCTTTTTATTAATTATTAAATTATTAGACTTTTGTGACATATTTATGTGTCGCATCAGCACATAACAAAATTATTGATAAAACTGTGACGAAATGACTACATTAATTTGAGACACTTACTTGCGGTACTACATTGGTCGATTTTCAATTTTAGGGACCGTTTTGATGTCTCAGATCAATTTTAGAGACCATTTTGATATCGCAGGTCAATTTCAAGAACCATTTGTGATTAAAGAATGACTTATGGGGCCCATTTATGTGCCACATCAGCACCTACTAGAATTTTTAACATAACTGTAACTGAAAGATCACATTGATTTGCAACACCTATTTTCAAGGACTACATTGATCGATTTTCAATTTTAGGAATCATTTTGATGATGAGAGTCAATTTCAGATATCATTTATGATTAAAAAAAAAAAAAAGAAAAAAACCCTTCTTTGTCAGTGTAGTTGCAAGGCCTGTAAGACTGCTTCCTAAACACTGAAATTGGAATACCAATTGCTAAAAGAAAAGGTCCATGTCTAAAGTAAACAGGTGTAATTTAGAATATTCTACTTCATGTGGGAAAAGGTCCGAAGCATTTTAATGTTCGGATTAGGACGTATTTTTTTATTAATTCACAAAATCGATTTATTGGGACCCCATTATCTCCATGTTTGTGAACAAGCCGTCTTCTCACCAATAATCATGTTCAGACTTGTGGTGGAGCACATGTTTGCATCCTTCTTGCCAGCTTTTGCCAGCTCCTATTCATCAACTTAAACATATGTTTACAAGTCGCTAAATAAAATAAGACCAAACAAATTCCACTCAACTGATCACTATGATGGGATACAATACCAAACACTTAGTATGCTACTTTGTTATAATATTGGAGAATAATAATTTATGCACATCGCCACGAAGTATACATATTACGTATAACTGATATATCATGTGATATCATAATCGCACGCTTCAAATTGACTTAAGTTAAAAGTATCTGTAGCAACATATTAATATCTAAACCCTAGATCCAAGATGGCAAAACCAATACTTGGTGAGGTAAATTCGAAAGAATTTAGTATATTGCATCAACACTTCAAGTGGTGTATCGATTGTTGAAAGTGTATTCATACCACATCACACTAAATTGTTATTACCATATACATTAGAATTAATGATTATGTTAAAGCATAATTTTTTATATTTTATTTTTTAAAAAGAGGAACAACTAAAGACAAGTCACGGTTATTCTCTCTTTTGGGTCTAGAGAGGTTACGAGGAATTTCACCCTACCCGTTCAAGTAGAAGAATTGGTAATTTTCACAAGGAAAAAGACGGGAGGAGAGTAGTCCTCTTCAAATGCACCAGAACTTACGCGTATTTCATTCCGATCCTCCATGCACGGAGTCAAAGGACGCGAAGAAGACAATAAGTTTTTGGAAGCCAAGGAATATTTTATTGTGTTAGTTGAAATGAGCATGTTAGTTGTTTTCCATTTGCAACTCAGCAACGGTAACATGATTAAAACTATAATATAATCTGTTAAATAAGATTACACATTATAAAACATTTTCTCCCTCCCCGGTTATCCGGCCCACACAGGACGGCTAATCACACAGCTCACATATACGATATATGTGCCATACATTTGGTAAGAGTCTATTGTATGCAACAAAAGGTACTCATCCAAATGGCCTGCACATGCTTTTTATCTATCCTATGCATATTAATCACAGTAACAATATTCATGGATAATTTTTGTAGTAAAATACAATTTGGAATATAGTTTTTATTTTTATTTTTATATATATATAAAAAGATATATAGGTTATATATACACATTAATCAATCAACAATTGTTGTTTATCAAATTTAAATTCAAAATCTCATATAACAAAGTAAAGATTAAATGTTATAAGGCAACTAACTATAAGAAGAATATTCGTATGCAACTTTAATCAATATTCTTCTTATATTTTTTTTAGACTTAAAAAAACTATAAGAAGAATATTGATTATGCAACATTTATTATATTGTAACGACAACTCCAATTGAAGTACGGTGCACTATTCATTACAGTGGATTCCATATTTGTTAGAGATACATGCTATTAGTAAATTTGGGGCATTTGATGGCAATCTAAAGAGTTAAATACTATGTTGGTTCTTATATTTTGCTCAATTTTTCATTTTGGTCTTTGTGTTTTAAGTTTTATGAATTTGAGTGATGTGGTTTTTTCTCATTAAATATATTTTTTTGATTTTGTGAGTTACTGTGTTACACATACATGGGCAAATAAACTCTAAAATTACGCAAAAATGATCAAAATGACTAACAGATATAAGCGTAAGTACCAAATTGAAAATCCCAACGAATCACAAGAATAAAAAAATTAATCTAAATAACCATAGAATGCATGTTAAATGAAATGGTGTGATTGCTAATAATGAAAGAGTCATTTTTGTAAAACCACCCACCAAGCTTGTAGTTGTTGAAAAGGGCAAACCAACCGAATCCAGGCTGTTAAAAGCTGAGCTCTGCACTATTATATTACCAAGAAAACTAATACACCAGAAAATGCGGTAGAAAGAGACGTATTACTAACCCTCATCAGCAACCAAAAACATGTGACATTTTCAAACCATTTCCCCCATCATCATACAATCTTAAAGCTCACAAACCATGTTTACGTCAATAATGATTTTAGGGCCTTGTCGGTGATTCAGGAATAATCGCACGTAAATATTATCCTAACTTAAACACATGCATAGTTTGATAAGTGAAGAGCTTCATTATAACAGAACTCGGTGCAATTGAAAGTATAATCATTTAATATAAGCGGTAATATATTTAGTGAAGTTTCCGACATAAAAATTGCAATCTTCAACAATTTACAGTCCAAACCAAATTAGTGGTATAAGCCTGATCATGACATGCGTCGAAGCCAAACAAAACCGTGTTTGGTGGTTCGACCCGTAAATGATCCTTGAAGAAAGTTCAAACAATTAGAAATAGTGTAAATGGCTGACCAGCTAATCACACCACTACCCTCGCTGGCTTAACAAAATTTAGGTATTTGTAAAGTTACATATATACATATATTTTTATATATATTTAATAAAAACGCAATGTGATTGTGCGTGTATAAATATAATTTAACCATTGAAGGAATCTCAAATTAGCATTATTGAATTTGTAACGCGCCACAACCCCCCCCCCCCCCCCCCCCCAAACCCCCACTTCCTCTCTCCAACCTTTTTATATTCTCCTCTCCTTTTGAAACCTCTACACATCTCTGAAACTCCCTCTCTCTCTCGCTCACTCATCAAATTCTCTCTCTCTCTCTCTCTCTCTCTTTCTCTCTCTCTCTCTCTAAAAATGAAGATGGGTTTTGCAGGGTTCCAAGTTTTGATGGTTTTGGGTCTGTTGGCCACATCATGCATAGCCCAAGCCCCAGGAGCAGCACCCACAGCTTCACCCCCAACCGCAAAGTCGCCAACCGCCACCCCACCAACCGCCACACCGCCATCAGCCGTACCAGTTCCATCACCCAGCAAAACACCAACCGCGTCACCAACTCCATCACCAGTGACAGCACCAACCCCAAGTGCCTCCCCACCATCTTCCACACCAGCTTCCACCCCAGCTTCCACTCCAGCAGCTAAGTCTCCATCGTCGTCAGCTGCTCCCTCAGGCTCAAGCCCGAACTCCCCACCGGCTGACGCTATTCCTCCAAGTGGCACCTCCGCCATCAGCCGCGTTGCTATTGCTGGAACTGCTCTTGCTGGAGTTTTCTTCGCGATTGTGTTGGCTTAGATTCATGGGATTTGCTCTTTCGGGTTTTCCTATTGGTCCACGTGGAGACTCACATCTGCTCTTAGATCTGGGTTTTGATGGACGGTCGAGATCTATTAATTTCTTTTTATTTTGTTGCTTATTTTCGTTAATGTTTTTTGTATTTTTGTTTAACTCTGTTTTCATGCCATATGGTGATTATTGGTTTGGCAGTCTATGGTGGATTTGGACGGTCGTGATGTGATTAATTATGGTGATTCATTGTTTTAGAGTTGACAAGTGCACCCATTTGTAGATGAGTCGTTGGATGTACATCTGTCCGATCATAGTTTAATAAAACAGTTTGTCATTCTTTTTCTTATGGATCTTCAACTTTTCAAGTTTTCATACTTAATTTTCTCTCTAACATTGTAGGTGTGACTCTAAATTTTACGATTTTATGTGCACCGAGATATTAATGGATCGATGAAGGTGATAAAGATATAATTTATTTTATTAAATCTCACTCGTTTATTTTACGTTGCATTATATTACAATGTAGTATATGTAAGTTTCTAAAATATTTTTGTCGAATTTATCACATTTCCAAAATAAGTGATTGCAGAATAAATTGAGCCTTTATTTTCTAGGGTTGGGTGGCTCTGCCTTTTGGCAAAGTCTACATGATTTGTTCTTTATTTCCATGCCAAAAAGATGGAATCCAAGTCCTTAGGTTTGGTCTGTATGCTTCCATTCCATTTCTTGACGTTGACCCAATGGTTTAAAAAGTCTTCATGGTAAGTGAAGGTGCACCACCTAACTTTCTTTTGAGTGATTCCACGAAACTTCATACATGTGTAATCCATTTGGATCAAAAGTAAAAAATGGAATCAAGTAATCTTTTTGGAATCCGGATCTTCGTCGTATCTTTTTTGTGAGGATCTTGAAAATCCGTGAATCATATATGTTCATCGTACATTATGCGGTCATAAATCATTTTAAATATTTTTATTTAAAATTAAATACAAACAGTACGTGACAAAAACTGACTGCACGATGTACGATGAATGGATACGATTTACGGATCTCTGGGATCCTCACCAAAATGATCCGAAGAGAATCCTGTTGGATCTTTTTGAAGGAGATTTGAACTTTATATATATAATGTAACATTTTATAGTTTAAAATGACTAAAATTCGATTGTCATATAAAACTATAAATTCAAATGTTTATATTGTGTTGATAATCGAAGGAGCTAATTTTCACATATCATTTTTAGTCTCTCTCAAACACTTTTCTTTATCATCGTCTATCTGACGGGAAGAGAGAGAGAGAGAGAGAGAGAGAGAGAGAGAGAGAGAGAGAGAGAGAGAGAGCGCACTAGCAATTTGCAATTGTAGAGGATAAAAACGGGGTAACAGGAACTGGAGATATGAAATTGCACAGAAAAAGGAGGTTTACGACGCTCAACGTAGTTAGGGTTTCTTAAGTATAAAATACACTTTTTTAAAAAAAAAATTTTAATGAGAAAACAAGGCTCAATATTTTTTACTGAAAATATAACTTTAGCCCCTAAAACTTAATTTTCTCTACCTAAAACCCGACATAAGTTTTTTTCTTGAATAAAACCCATTAACTAGATTCCACATCAGCAAATTCATTAATTATGTTTGACTTCACACATTAAAAAATTTCGGATGCCTAAAATACCCCTATTTGAATTTTTTATTTTTTATAAACCCTATTTGAATGTTTGATGTACATAATTAATGCCATGCGGATAGATGGTAAGAGAGAATTAATGATTTTACAAAAAAAAAAATGTTACAAATTCATTGCCTAATATATAATAACATAAAACATGTCTAATATATGTTATTATACAAGCTTTATTGCTTAATTAATTCAATAAAATTATATTTTACAGATTAATGTAGGTAAATTATTTCACACACACACACACACACACACACACATATATATATATATATATAAATGCTTGATATACGCAAAATTCATGCAAAATAATTTACCTGCAAAAAAAAAAAAACATTTGATTCAAATAGTGCACCTACTATTAAAATTTTAAAATATTAGATTGCTTAAAAAAAGAAAAATAATATACCCAGTATATGTAAAATACATGAAAAATAATTTACCTACATAATAACAAACCCATACATGCAAAATACATAAAAACTAATTTACCTTATAAATTCATTGTTTAATTTTTAAAAGAAACAATGTTTCTACTAGTTTTTTTTTTTTTTTTCCAAAAATAAAGTACCTATTATTTAATTTTTACGAAAATTGTGTACCTATTGTGTAATTTTAAAAAAAAAAAATTACACATTTTTTATTTTTTTATGAAAATAATGTAACTATTGTTTAGTTTTTACAAGAAACAATGTATCTACAAGTTTATTTTTACCTTTTTTTAATTTTTTTATTTTCACAAGTTAATGTATCTACTTTTTCAATAGAATGTATATTGAACTAATTAGATTTGGATTAGGCGATTTCACATAAAAGAAGAAAAGAACTTCTTCTTTTTTTGTTTTTTTTTAATTAAAAGCAAAAAAAACTTGAATTAATTGAATGTTGTTGACAAACAAAAGACAATAAATTAAAAGTCTACAAAAAAACCGTAATAGCCATATTAATGTTGGTGGCATGGTGTTGTAAATAAATTTAAATTTATGGACATCTTTTATCTTACATGACATCAAATTCAAAATTTGGGTTTTATTTAGATGTTTTAATATAGGTGGGTTTATGTCTAGAGTTCAACAGTTGCAAGGGGCTAAATCTAAAGCACCCTATTTTTTATTAGAAAACAAAGCACAACAAAAACAAATGGACCTAGGATGTGTTACTAACCAACAGAAAGAGCCATAAAATTACACATATATTCATATTTAATAGATTCATTAAAATAAATATAAACCGCTTAAGTTTCTAGGTACGTTTTCCCCGCTAACTACCGCCTAACGATTTTTAAAACATTGATAATAACAATAACCTTGGATTTGGGCTCACACATTTTGGAAAAGGCTAACTGATTTTGGGCTAACACACTGATTTTGTTGATTCCTTAGGCCCTTGAATATGATGACAAAATTTCTTTATGTTGGGCATTGGGCCTGTTCTAAAAAAAACAAAAAAAAAGTAATGATTCAAGACGAAACATATACTATATTTACGCTGCACACTAAAACAACTAGTCACTAAAAGAATTCTTTGCAATGGCTTATATAAAGTATATATCAACTCAGTAGTCTACCGATGTGGGACTCAATACACATGTATATATATGGTAATCTGTTTGCCAGCTATAATTATAATTATAATTAAGGCCTGCTTTATATAAACCCATTGCACATCATCATCAAATCCTATATATATGTATATATGGTAATCTGTTTGTCAAATATATTCAACCAAATATAAAAGTGAAAGTAAATGATTGTCACAAGATCTGGCTGGGCACTCACATTAGATTGCCAAGCAACATTCTTCCCTGGCCGATTGTTGATGAAAAAGTGTTGTGCTCTCACTGCAATTTCCTAGTGGAAAAAGTAGTCTCCCTCCCGCAAGACTGGACGATGATGACAAAATGCAATAGCTGAAAAGGTTGGTATTACTTCTATCCTACACTCTTTTGAATCTGATTTTTATTATCTTGATATTCTCAATGAATCAACAAAATTACAGAAGTTAGTGGTTTTCTTTCTTGAAAAATGATTTATGCAAACTTTTTTTTTTTTTTTAATTCTGTTTATTATGTTTATTTATGCTCATTGATCTCATTTGCTTTATTCAATCCACATGCTAGAAATAAACTAGAGTGTATATGAAGAGAAAAATGTTGTGTGAAAATTAATTACACAGAAAAGAAGTAATGTTCTCTAATCTTATTTATGTTGTTAGACTGCAATACTAGTGTCCTAATTCCCAAATAATAGATATGCCCAAAATTAGTATGATCAATTTCAACGTTCCTGATTAACATGAATACATGCATCTTATATTCTTTAGGGATCTTTTGATATAGGCGCCTCATTTTTGAATTTTCTAGATCAAACATCCATGTCTTTTAATGATTTGATTAAACTTTTTTTTTGTCATAATTTTGGTGCTATATGCACATTATATTGTAATAAATTTCCTATAATCTAGCATTTTGATTACTCTCCTCCGTTAGAGATAATTGTAAAAAAAAAAAAAAAAAAGTTGGTTAGATTCAATTTATTTTCACAATAATGCTACAATTTAGCAATAATTATCTACAATTTAAGATATTTTCTTTCCAAAATAGTTTGAAATATTTTTATATCCCCCAAAATCAAACGTACTGAAATAAGTTTTTCTTATAGCACGTTAATAGAAAATATGATTGAGAATAATCTAAACATACCAATACACACTGTCTACAAAATAAAATGTACCAAAATAAAAATAATGTACCAATATTAACAATATGTATCAAATCAAACCTACCAAAATTGCAAATAAACATACCAATTAATGATTTTTGTAAATTCAAACGTACCCGCGGATAATATATACGTAATGTATTGTACCTAATAATAATTTGTCAACAACTATACTTAAAAAACAGCGAAAAACAAAAAAAATAATAATTTCACAAAAAAAATTGAAAAAATTACTAGGAGCTTTTATGTTGATCACCAACTATTTGAAAAAGAAAAAACCATTTGGAAAAAGAAATAATATTAAATGTTTGCATAACAAAAAAAAAAAAAAGAATGTGATCGGAAAAACATATTTGGAAGAAGAGAAAATATAGTTTAATTACTAATATCTCCATTAAATAAGGAAAAATGCATCATGCAGATAAAAGGATAAATTCAAAAATTATTTTGATTTAAAAAAATAGATGTGACTATTGGTCAAAACACTTAAATCAAATTTTAAAAAGGCACGTATGTTTAACCTAATGATATAGAAAAATTGCAGGAGATTCTAATTATTCTTTAAGGGTAATGCTAGATAGACCCAATTTTTTGAACCAAATTGCAAACCAAATGATGTGTCACCACTAAGAAATAAGCACGTTAATCAACACTTAAGTAATAATTCAGTTATCAACAACCACTCTTTTGGTTTACAAAACTTGATTAAAAAATTGGGTATTCCTAACATTATCCATTCATAAACAACAAAACATTGAGGTGCACAAAAGCTAGTTTAGAGTGCATGCATATGTGGGTAATGCTAAGGAGACTAAATTTACAAACTAAATAACGTGTTACCAATAACAAATGAGCACGTTAATCAATGCTTAAGTAAGGTTAATGCTAGAGAGACTAAATTTGTTGACTAAATTTGCAACTTAAATGATGTGTTACCAATAAAAAAATAAGCATATTAATCAATACTTAAGTAATAATTCAATCATCAACTTTTATATCATTTAGTTTATAAAAGTGTCCCGAGCATTACCCTGCATGTATATATATCATTGGATCACTGCAATATAAAAACGAAAGATGATTGGTTGTATATCGAATCTTTCTTTTGTTTAATTAATCTACTTCAATAGCATAGATAATGCTAGGGAGATCAAATTTTTTGAACCAAATGATATGTCACCAATAAGAAACAAGCACGTTAATCGACATTTAATTAATAATCCAATTATCTACAATCACATCATTAAGTTTGCAAATTTAATTTGAAAAATTTGATCAATCTAGCATTACCCTAACAGCATATATATATATATATACACACACAGCATATATACACACACACACACACACACACACACAAGCTGACGATGACTTTTCTAATTTTCTTCATACCCTATACAAAATTACAAATTACTTTTCGTAAGCAATGACCGTGTGTGTTTTGAAAGTTTTGTCTTTTCGTAGCGCTGCACCTCTTCCTGCCTATTAAATCAGAAATTTTTCGGTGTGACCTGTAAATCGAAGTCCACCTTATTTTGAGTCTATGAATCATATCGTGAAATTACATACACCACACGAGGCGACCGAAGTCGTCACGCCACACATTTTTGTCTGCACAAAATAATAAAATATAAAATTTGAAGCACAAACGTGGTTCACTGCTTCAACGCCGCTCAACAGCTTGTAATTATTTAGAAAGAACAAAATACAATTGCTCCCCTTCATATGTAAGGAGCCAAACTCTCTCTCAGACTTATAATTGTATTGTGTGCCCTCTCTCTCTCTCTCTCTTTATCCCCCCACACTGCAGTCCAATAAATTAGAGACAAGTGTTGCAAAAGAACCAGAGAAAGGAAGCGATTAAGAAGGATTAGCAGTTGCAGAATGCCAAGTAACAGTGCACTAGTGGAGGCAGAGGTTCCATTGTTGGATGATTTAGCTTCAACCGTCCGATTGAAAAGTGAACATAATGATGATGAAACTCAAGCTACTACTCTTGTAAGTAGATCTTTGATTGAATCAAAGAAGCTGTGGCACATAGTTGGTCCCGCAATCTTTAGCCGTGTAGCCTCGTATTCCATGTTGGTCATCACCCAAGCCTTCGCCGGCCACCTCGGCGACC
This sequence comes from Pyrus communis, assembly GCF_963583255.1. NCBI lineage: Eukaryota > Viridiplantae > Streptophyta > Magnoliopsida > Rosales > Rosaceae > Pyrus > Pyrus communis. The sequence continues at coordinate 14,856,320 of NC_084818.1, forward strand.
TCGAGCTTGCTGCCATCTCGATTGCTAATAATGTCATTGTTGGTTTCGATTTTGGGCTCTTGGTACTTTTCTCAACACCAATCACTTATTTGCTTCTTATTTTCATAATGTCTCATCTGCTTTAAGTATCTGGCATGTTATGTTATCATATTTAAATGCGATTTCACGTGATCAATGCATTAACTTTGTTATGGATGTTTTTTTTTAACCAGTTAGGGATGGCAAGTGCTTTAGAAACACTATGTGGGCAAGCTTATGGAGCAAAGAAATACTACATGCTTGGAGTGTACATGCAAAGATCATGGATTGTTTTGTTTCTGTGCTGTATTCTTCTTCTACCAATCTATCTCTTTGCCTCTCCATTTTTGAAGCTTTTAGGGCAACCCACAGAAGTTGCAGAGTTGTCTGGCGTTGTGTCCATGGTCATGATTCCTCTTCACTTCAGCTTTGCGTTTCAATTTCCATTGCAGAGGTTCCTGCAGAGCCAGCTCAAAACAGCAGTGATTGCATGGGTTTCTCTGGTTGGCCTTGCAGTGCATGTGTTTGTGAGTTGGTTTTTTGTGTACAGACTTCAGTTTGGAGTGATTGGCACTGCAATTACCATAAACTTTTCTTGGTGGGTTTTGGTGTTTGGTCTTCTGGGTTACACTCTCTTTGGTGGCTGCCCCTTGACTTGGGCTGGTTTCTCCATTGAAGCATTCTCTGGCCTTTGGGAATTCACTAAACTCTCTGCTGCTTCTGGAGTCATGCTTTGGTACCCCTCTCTCTCTGAAAAAAACAATTTACATGAAACCTGTTCATTGTTACGATGACATCCCAGTTCAATAATACAACGTCATACGTAGAGAAACTTACATATGAAATTGTATTATTGAGTCGGGAGTCGGAGCACCACAGTGAAAGTGAATCAATTCCTGTACATCCTTCTCCTTTCTGATAATCTACCAATTTACCTTAACATTTTTAACTTGTAATTGAAATTGCAGCCTGGAGAATTGGTATTATAGAATACTAATTCTGATGACTGGGAATCTACAGAACGCAGAGATTGCTGTGGATGCTTTGTCTATATGGTAACCATAGAATTAAATAAATAAAATTGTATATTGAAATTTTTTTTCTTTTCTCTATGTCCATATTTCTATGTTCTACAAAACGATAATGTGCCCCTATCACTGTCAAATTATAAATTGTGTTTGAAGAGTTTGGTTGGACTCAACAAGATCTACGCACACAAATGAACTCTGTCCTCTTGAAATAGGATAAGAATATTATCATAATAATGTAGTTATATAATGCTAATTTGTCTTTTTTTGCTTGGCAGCATGACGATAAATGGGTGGGAGATGATGATTCCTCTGGCCTTCTTTGCAGGAGCTGGGTAACACATTTTCTCTTTTGCTTTCTTCTATATTATCATGAAATGAATGCTACGTCGAGCCCACCGTAATAGACCAAAGCTTGACTTCCTAAACCAATTAGAGCATTTTAAACAGAATTTCTAAATTTTTGTTTTACTTGATAAATCTGCGTTAACTAATTCAGAAGCATCTCGGTGATTATCGTTTGTATTACAATCATATAATTTCAATTATAGTTAGTACATAATTTCTATCTAAATAAGGATTGATATAACCCTATGTATTGTAATAGTTTGTATAAATCAACATAAGAAGTCCTATTTCTGGACAATCGGGAATCCCGAAATATTCAATTAGAAAGCTTGTTTGCTAGACTCTATACTATACCGGTGGAACAAATTCTAGATAGACTGACTTTAATTATTGGACACAAACTTCACCATACAACAAGAGAAAAACAAAGGAACAATTTGGATAGCAGAGTTGTTTCTTACTAGGAATAACTTGAAGGGAAAATCAAATAATACCGGAAGATAAAAACTCATGGAAGACATAAATGGCATCTGAATTAAGACTAGAGACCGATAATATGAGGCATAAAATGGTTTAAAAATCCAGTAGGATAAATAACAGCTACAAGATCAAGCCATGGAAATTAGACTATTACAGCTTCCTAAGCTCCTTTCACCATACCCTGCCCTACTGCATCTTCAAAGATTCATTTCCCCCAATGACCAAAAAAAATAGCTTTCACACTTGGATCTTAAAGACTTACTCTAGAATTTGAACAAAATCCTAAACTATACGAGTCTGCTTTAGGAATATAATATTGACATTGAAATTATCTTGTTTCATGCCGATTCAAGACTCGCATTCAAAATTGAACACCACCCTAATCTCTTCAGTCACTAAAACAACTTATATACATGATAGAGACTCAAGACTTGCATTGAATTTTGGCAAAACCCCAAATTGGAGAAGTCTGATCAGCTACTAAAAGTTTAAAAAATCCTAATTTTATAAATTTTTATTTTGGGAACATAATGAAGAATTGAAATTACCTTGATTCATGTTGATTTTTATACTATTTTCAATTTTCTAAAATGTGGATAGAATGCATGCAGAGTTTCAAAGCTTGAATTATTCTGCAATTCATCTTGGTTCCTATTTAATCTGCATCCCACATAAACCATTCTCTAAATCCCCTAGGTTCTTGTCTAGACATTGACGAACGAGAATCCAAAATTTCCAATAATACTCAAATAATCAATTAGAAAATTACATACTTTGAATTCCTTAGCGACGAATTTCAACACGGCAGCGATAGGGGTAGTTCCAAAATAAGTCATTCTCCAGCGAGGCGAGGTGAGATGAGGTCGACAAAGTGACTGGGTGAGGTCAAGGACGACGAGGAGGGTGAGCCGGTGAGGTCACTGAGGTGAGGTGTGAGGTCGAGAGAGACTAAGAGAGAGTGATTGAGTCTCTGAGTCTGAGTTAGGGTTTATTTGGATTCAATGGTTGAGATTAAATCTCAACCAAATCGGACGGCTACTACAATTCTAAATATATATTTAAAATTAAATAATATACATATATATATTTTTTATTTCAGTTCGGTTTGGGATTACCGAACAAATGCAAATCTGAGACCAATTCCCATACCGAATTTTCAGGATTGGTTTGGTAATGGGTACCTAAATTTTCGGGATTTTCGGTTTGAGATTTTTTCAGTTTGGTCTTTTTTTTTTTTTTTTCCCACCCTTATACACACACAGAATGTTTTAAGAGGAGAGGTTTTCATTTTTTATAAAATTGGAAATTAGTTGTGGAACCCACACCACATCAAACTTTAACAATTTGAACTGTCTTTTTTTTTTAAGTTGCACCGTATAGATCATCTTTGCAAAATATTGGTCAAATCAATAATATTTGAGGCATCTAATTGAGTTCTTAGAAATTAACGAACACTTTATTCTAAGAAAACATTGAAATTTCATTGTGATAGTTAAATAGGCAAATGATTTCGGATTGAATTGAATTTTTCCAAAGATGATCTATGAATTAAAATTATAAAATAAACGGTTCTTACTGTTGAAGTTTAATGTGAAGTGGGTTCATAACTAATTTTAATTTTAATTTTGAAAAAATGAGAAGATCCATTCCCTTAAAGGATATATATATATATATATGTTTTTATGCCAACTAGTTCTTTGTTTTTGTATTATAGCTATACGTAGAAGACGCGAGATAACTAGGTTTTATAATTTGTTTCTTGTTTATTAATTTAGTCCAAGAAGATAATTTTGATTGAGATAGAGACTGATGATTTAATTTAAAAATTCGCAGTTCAGTGTATTTGTATTAGAAAAACATTTGAATATAAATTTGAAATGATGTAACATTGACACTCATTAATAAGTGGAGCGATAGATCTGAGCGTAATGAATTAGTCAATATAAAATACGTCAAAAGACGGACGTCCTTGTAGAAAATTCTAGGCAACCTTTGTTGAATGTCTGGTTGTCTACTACTACTTGTCTTTTCTATTATCCGGAAAGATGGTTTTTATCATCTTTGTTCCTCAACGTCTAAAATGATGTTACACGAGCTTAAGCTTTTGAAGTTTAATAGGGCCACGGGGGTACAAGGATGTGGATGGGTTCCAATGTTTAATCAAAGTCTCCAAACTTTAGGAGGAAAATGGATGGGAAAGTAAAAGGGTAAAACAACTTTGATTAGTTCGATTACCTGTACCTGATCCGATGGATTATATTCGCTAGCCGCCCATCATCAGCATAGTCATCCCTCCAAAATATGTTGTCAGCAACCGACAGACCCTCAATCATTTGTTTCATTTGGGATACAGTACTGCTCATGATCATCGTATGTACTTGGTTTTTTCTGCCTGCTTTTCCCATGGATAAGTATAATCAATGGATCGAGTTGGAACAATCGCGATTTCAAATGCAACTTCTATCATGTTTCTGTGTGCTCCAGTCTCTTTTCTGTTTTTAATATTATCCGATCCAATCCAAAACAGTGACCATTAGGGTTCAGCGATACTAGCAATAGCTGATTTTCACTCTTTTTAGCTCCTCACAAACCTCTTTGTTTCATGCCGTTATATTGAATAAATCAAATGAAAACAACGACATGATTAAACAGTTGTGTGAGAAATTAAAAAAAAAAAAGTGTGTTTATTCAATTTCTGTTGCTAATGCGTTTTGTTATTGTAATGAACAGAGTTAGGGTTGCAAATGAGCTTGGAGCTGGGAATGGGAAGGGAGCCAAGTTTGCGACAACAGTGGCAGTTGTGACATCTGTTATAATTGGCCTCTTCTTTTGGCTCTTGATTATGATGTTCCACAACGAGTTCGGCTACATATTTACAAATAGTGAACCTGTTCTTACTGAAGTTAGCAAACTCTCCCTTCTACTAGCCGTCACAATTTTGCTCAACAGTGTTCAACCAGTTCTCTCTGGTAATCACCTTCTCTAATTAACTTTTAACGAAACAACTAAACGGTTCATTAACTAGCTAGTGTTTATTTTGTTTTGATTAACAGGTGTGGCCGTGGGATCTGGGTGGCAATCTTATGTGGCATACATAAACTTGGGCTGCTATTATCTGATTGGCGTGCCACTTGGGTTTTTAATGGGATGGTTCTTCCACCAAGGAGTGATGGTACGTATTTTTATCACTCAATTTTACTTATGTGTAAAAGAAATTGGATTCACCATATGCAGATTCTCTTTTGCAGCCAAGACTTAGTCTTAGTGATGTTAATTATTTAATAGATGTTTCACATGTTCAAGAAGTGCATCACTCGTTTATTATGTACTTGTTACATGATGTCTTTGATTACAAAAGAGTTCCTCCATTACCCGTCAAATATATACTTATCACAAGTACACGTGATAATCTTTCTCCCCACACCATTCTCTATGATTGCTTCCCAGTTACTACAATATATACTTCTCATTTTTGCATCTGTTTCTGGACTGACATTTGATTACAAATGGACGTGATTAGGGAATTTGGGCTGGAATGATCTTTGGTGGGACAGCAGTTCAAACCTTGATATTGGCCATTATCACAATTCGATGCGACTGGGATAAAGAGGTACAGATTATGGAATTCCAGAACTGTCACTTGTTGTGGTTTTGATTTTGTGACTTGTATACTTTTCCATACATTTGTGATCATTATATTTCTGTGTTGGGATATATTTGCAGGCAGAGAAAGCAAGCATGCACGTATTGAGGTGGGCGGACAAGAACTAATAATATTAACAATGTCCATCGGATTTGCTGATGATGTTTTACGATTACATTGTGTCAATATAAACAAGACAAATCTGTTTAGATTGTACGGAAAGGAATAGAAGACAGAAATTATTTTCTGCAGAACTAAGATTTGATAGGTGAATTTACATTGGAAAAATGCTTTAATATCAAGCGGCTAACCTGAGCTTCTTAGCCAGGCTTATCTGAAACAGTTTACATTCGGCTTTGACAAGCTATATGGAGTGAGTGGAGAACATTTCATGTTCGACCTCCTTCATACTACAATGGTTTCTATCCCGAACCAAAAAAACTGAAACGAATTGTTTCGGGACGGAATTTTGGTTTTGTCGAAATTTGCTAATGCCAATAATTTTTCAAATTCTCGGTCTGGTTCAGGAATGGACCTGAGGCTCATTTTTTATTCAATCTGGATTTTGGGCTAAATTTGGTCAGCCCAATTTTTTTATGTTTCTGGAAGTGTAACTTGTGTATCTAAAATTGTCCAATTCATACCAATTGATTGTATAAGTACTAATCAATTGTATTAATATCAATCACCTTGCTACCTTGCTAATTAGAATCTAAAACAATTGTACACTGATCCACTTGTATGATTAGATAACTAAAGAATGATAGAATTAATTAATTGATATGGTTAAATAGAAGGTCTAAATTAATCATAGAAGTTATGAAATTTCTCTTTTGGACTTAAAAGTAGTTCGGGTTTTCTTAGGCCCATTGGGCCCAAACCCTATTGGTTTTTGATAAGACGACTTAAAATATGAGAGAGCCTAAAGCCAAGCCCATCGCAAGGGGGCCGACTGTCTTGAGAGGAATTGAGAGATAAAAGTCAATTTGATTGACTCATTCTTTTCCATATAAAAAGAGAGTTAAAGGAAAAAGTTCTTTTCCACTGTGTTTAGATGGAGACAGGGTAAATTACATTTTATTCTTTCAAATTTAGATGTATATGCAATCTTATACATTTTTAAAATATTTCAATTTCATATAACACGTGATATTTTATTTCAATTTTATACATTCGTTAATTATTCTATGAAGCTAACCATTAACTAATGAAGTGGCAGTCAAAGTTGTCCACATAGATAAAAAAATATAGATAAATCAATTTATAAAAGAAAATATTTTTTATGCCAACTCCACTCTTCCATCTGCATCTCTCTTCGACTCCATTTCTCATCCGCCCTCGGCCGCCCCCACCCCATCTCTCCCGACCCATCTTCTTTGCTGGCTTCAAGCTCTCCATTGTTGGTCTTTTATAGGGCTTGTCTGCTGAAGAGAGAAATCAGAGTTTTTATGTTTTCAATTTTGCCCAATATTTTCCTCCCCCATTAGAATCCTTTTTTAATACAACCATTGACTTTCTCCGTTGAACAATCTCATCATCTTCCACAAACTTTTTTTTGAAATACACAAACCTCCTTGTTTTTTATTTCATGGATCCACAGATCTAATGGTTCCCAACCCACACGAGCAGCCGCAGCGACCCCCTTCCCAATCACCATCGCAGCCCCCAGACCACTCCGCATTCGGTAAAGCCTTCTCAAACAATGCTTCTGCAACCAAATCCTAATCCTCTCCTCCACTGAAAGCTCGTTGCCGGAGGGAGGAGATCTCCAACGGAAGGGGAAGAGATGTTGAAGATGGGGTGGGCCGCTGTGTTCTAACATGAAGTGCATAATTTTTCTTTATATTTTAAATAGATTTCTTTTAAATTAAAATTTAAAATAATTATATATTTCTTTTTTTTTTCCTTCCTATGTGGCATATTTCTGAGATCCACCTCAGCAAAAATATGGGCTCCACATTTGCCACGTCATCAATTAAGAGTCAAATTGATGGTTTGACTAACAGATGTATAAAATTGTAATTAAATAAAAGTTTGTGTACGAAATTGGAATGTTTTAAAGATGTTGTATGCGATTGCAATTGCATCCAAACTTGAGAGGGTAAAATGTAATTTACCCTTAAGATTATTAAGGAATTTCAAAATGACAGAAATAGAAATGACGAAATTTTATTCTCTAGAATTTGTGAATTTTCTTATTTGGTTAACCTACAAAAATAGTGGAATTTGAATACATAATTTCTTATTTTTAAACTCTCATTCACAGAAATTTAAAAATAACACCTAGTTACATAGAATTTAAATTTGGAATTGGAGGTTCCAAATTCCAAGTTTTTTTTTTCCACAAGGAAATTCTAACTTTTTATGTTTATGAATCCAAACAAGAGAATTAGTACATGTTAATTTATAAATTCTGACATTTATCAAAATTTTAAGTTTATTTACTTCATCCAACATAGTGCTAAGGTTTTGAGTGTAACATTTCATAACAAAAGGAAAAGAAAACTTTTTTATCACATTGTAGTGAGTCGCTTTATAATTGGTTTGAGGAAACTCATGACCTCATTTCAAATTTTTTTAGATGGAGAAGTGTAATAGTTAGGCATTGTTGACTAAACTTTTGTTTGCTGCTTGTTATGCTATGAGTAATGAATCTGTCATTGAATGTTTTCTAGAAATGGACTCACCACTAGTTAGCAATTGTCATGTTAGTTGAGAATAAAATCGATGACGACTACCGGAGGAAAGAATCACTGATTTATTTAACTAAAGAGTGATTATGCTGTATTGGAATATCCTAATAAATAGAGTGTTTTTAAACTCAACTCACAACATCTTGAGTTCAAAGTATAATTATTTTTTTATAAAGAATTATTATTATTTTTATTAAAGCTTAAAGTCTCTAATACAACCGTTTCCCCAACAATCAAATTTAAAAGCCCCCATGGCCGATAAGAGGAAGACAATAATCCCAAAAATATGGGTTAGCAACCATGAGGCTGACATGAACTAACTCATCCACCACAAAAATTTGTCTCCCTGAAGATATGATTCCAACTGATACACTGAAAGTCAGAAGCCAACCATTTGTTATCCTCGACAATAGGTTTAAGATGCCAAGGAGGTATCTAGTCACCTTGCATCACCTGGATGACCAACTTATGATCCCCTTCCACCAAAAGTTTTTTTTACACCTTTGTGTTTAGCAAGAATAAGCCCCTCCTTTAAAGAGCGACCTCCGCAATTGATATAGTGGCATCATCAAGGTTCATTGCACTAGCCTTAACCGGTTGACCCTCCTCATTTCTAAGAACAAAAGCAGCTGCAACTTTCTCCAAACTGACCGACCTATCAAAGTTTAGTTTCACATTGCCTTGTGGGGGGCGACACCAACTAGTGAAATGTTGGTAGCAATGATCACCCCTAGAGGTCTTCTTACAATTAACCGCGAAGTAGGACAATCCTACACTTCCAGCAATAGAAATACTCTTAGCTAGAATATGATTTATACTTCTAAACACTTCATTATTCATATCATTCCAAATTTGCCAATAGTTAAGGAAAACTTTACTTAGATTGCTCAAATCATTGCACTCAGCAGTGTCAATTGTTTCCATCCAATCTAAAACATTATTAAGCTGAGCCAAATTATTCTTCCAAGGACTCACATGAGAAAGGTTTCACAATTCTTTAGCATGTTGGCACTTTAGAAATATATGATTTTGAGTCTCATCATCATTGCCACACACAAGGCAAGATTTGTCTATATTCTGAATAACTTACTCAATCTCACCCTAGTATGAAGTTTTCATGAATAAGTAACCAAGCAAAGATTTTTACCTCAGGAGGAAGCATTAACTTCCACATCTTCTTTAACAGCTCCGTCATTTTACTCCTTGGTTATTATTGCTCTGAATCCAAGTTGCCGACTTAATTGAGAAATTGCCAGATGAGGAATGTTCCTAAACAAAGTAATCATTCTTGCTTTGAAAGGGAATGGGTACTATACAAATCTTTCTCACAATATCCAAGTCTAACACTTGGGAGAGCTGGACTCGATCCCAACTCTCACTAACTTTTGTTGCCCAATTATGTTATGTCGTAAATTTATAGGAATCAGGTGAAAAAGTGAATAGAGAAAAATCCAGTAATTTGTCCAAAAAAGAATATCCTTCAAAGTAATTATATACTATCGAAAATACGTAGTAGACAAAAAAATAAAAAAATAAAAAATAAAAACAGGGATAGCGCAATGAAAAAACAAGGTAAAAATTGTGTAATGAAAAATAAATTTCAATTAATAGTACTAAATTAAACAAAATTCAAAAATTTAATTTACAACAATACTTATATATATTTAATATGACACATCCCAACCGGAATGTCCACTAGGACTCCGAGTCGAGCTGTGCTGGCCGACACCTAGAAGGTGACGAAGCCATAAAGTATAGTGATGTGGAAAATGTGAATAAATTTGAACCTAAAAGTGCCTAAAGACCAGAGTGTGTTGTGAGCGGGAATGAACCCATTTTACACGCGACGTCAGAGCATAAGTAAAGTACAGTAGTGTGGGTAAGGATCATACCCTCAGAGGTAGCCACCCATATTGAGATTCGCCAAGAATCCTCGTCGATACGAACTTTCAGTAGCTAAAACTTGGAGGGGCGAAAAACAGAAAATGTGAGTGGGCAAAAACAAAGCTTTTTAGAACCATTTCTCTTTCCAAAAATAATAACCCTTCATCGTAAAACCTGTATAATTTCCCTGAAAATAATAATACATAAGAATATAGAAATCAGGCTTGAGACCAATGAAAACCAAAATGAGTGGCATGTCAAGTATCTCAGTAATAAATATGTAAGCCAGGTGATGCAAATCAATATAAAAAGATATATCAGCCGGAGTCACCTAACGTGACCTGTACGGTTGAATCTATAGCTCATAAACAATTCCTGCACATAAGTCGGAACCACATAATGTGGTCTGTACGACAAGCTATGTGTAAATAAATATGCTTAAGTGCTACGATCATGTGAAGGCTGTACGAAGTATCGCAAGTCACCTACGAGTCGGAACCACCTAATGTGGTCTGTACGACAGGCTGGCACCTGCCTTGGATCCAAGGTGAGTGTTTGGTTCGAGAGGTGAACAATCACGTGAAGGCTAAGCCCTGACCTCGGGCAGAGCACTAACATCGGGGTGCAGGATAATAAGTACCAAATGCATCTAGGCATAACCATATACATCACAACCACTAACGTCATAATGTACTCACCTGTAGCTTACCTGGGCTTCGCAACAACATGCAACATTATGCATGACTACACTAATGCATATACTCAAATATAATGCAAGTATGACATGGCATTTCAATCACATTTCATTTAAAACAATTCTGGGAAAAACGTTAAGAATACATACGTATATATAGAAAACTAAAGCCTACTCACCTGGAGTCCGCACTACAACTCCCTAGCATGAATATCGAGATGTCTTAAATGACAGTCGCCTAAAGCAAATATCAAATCACATCTTAGAATCCTTACTGACAGAACACGTAATTTACATAAAACACATCCTCCAAGGGCGATCTAGAATGATTTGAAACCCATTGACCAAAAGTCAACCGTCAGTCAAAGATCGATGGTAGGGTCCACAACCTTACGTTACTCAATCCAGAAGATCTGCTCCTTGGATTTCCGATCAGCAACTTCCAAAGATCCACATTATGTTTCTAAAACATCATCCCAAAATTTCATTATGATCCAACGGTTGAATCTCCGCCAATTGCAAATTCAAGTGGCGATTAACGTTTTATTTTACGAACTTACAAATCCAATTTGGGAAGATCTGCACATTGGATTCTCAATCTGTAAGTTCCTATGATCCTCAAATATTACGTACTACAACATATTAAGTTTTGGTGACAATCCAGTTGTCGGATCGTCGATTCATATTTTTACCAAGTAACGTACCTTAATTAAACTAGATTCACAATAATCAAATCACATCATATGGATATCAAATCTAAGATCAATGTATCGATTTAACATAAAATGGCATCGGCGATCCACTGGCCACGCACCGCCGCCGGTTGGCCGTTCCGACTCGCCGGAAAATTCAACTATTTCTAAAAATTCTCAAATTTTACAGGAATGAAGATCTCAATGAGTGGAGCAACTTTCATGCCTGTAACTAAGGCCAATTTGATTGGAAAAATTCCCAATTTAGCTCAAACCATACGGAACCCTAAACTTGGGTGTGTTTGATTCAACCTCCAAATTCACTCCAACGCCTCAAACATTGCTTAGGCTTTGTTCCTGGGGTTGAGGGGAGCCTAGTGGTGGTGGTAATTTGCTAGGTTAACTTCACGATCGTCGGATTTCGCCATGGTACCCACAAAACCCACGGGTTTCGTTTTACTCGAATTCAAGCTCAAACCCAATAAAATTTAGTTCGAAATGGAAGAGGGGACGATAAGGATTAGTTTTTAAGTGGTGGTGAGGGTTAGATCGTCGGAAAACCGACGGAAAAATGTTGGGAAGGTGGCGGTGTGGGTGGTGCCCGACGGGTTACACGTGCCAACCTGTGTCTCCCCCCTTTTCTTCTCTCATTTCCCCTCCTTGCTCCTGTTTCTGATTGGTCAACTTCCTCCCTTATTTCCTCTTTTCTCTTCTCTCCTTCTCATCGTAGCCGTCGATTTCTTTCTTTCTTTCCATCCCAGCCACACACGTGGCCTCACAGATATTTGCTCCAGAAATTTGGAGCCTTCCAAGTTAAATAAAATTACCAAAATATCCCTAACTTTAAACGTTAATAACTCTTTCGTTATAATTCCAAATCACGCCCTGTTTGCACCCACGCGTCCATACCGATAAGTACTACAACAATACGCTAAGAAAAAGAACCTTACGTAACATGACACGGTAGTCAACAAAAGTCAACACTTTGCCTCGAAGGGCATTTTCGTAATTCACTTATTAAAGTTATAAAAATCATAATTTTTAGGAACAAGCTGTTACATAATACAATTATCATTTTGACGGTCAGATATGAATTGTATTAAATACATTTATTCCATAAATTATATATGACCGTCTAATAATAATTATATTCAATAGAAAAAAAAATCAAATTAAAATTTCTCTCTAAAACCTATACCAATGGTCGAATACGAAGTTACAAGCTAAACATTATATACAAGAGGGTGAAGTGCTAATTTAGTCTTTGAACTATCACCTCAGTGAAATTTAGGTTGCCGAATTATTTTTTTGGTAAAATAAGTCTCTATGTTCATTAAAAATTGCTAATTTTATTCCTATTATTATATTCAAAGCTATTTTATCCAACTTTTTGTCAACTTAAGTCACTTTACACATTTTAGAGTGTAATATTATCATTTTCTCGCCAAAGTTAACTTCATATAGATTGCAAATCTAATGTCTTAACATTTCATATAGATTGCAAATCTAATGCCTAATTTATCCTCCAAAGTTAACTCCATACACTATTTTTTATGAAAAATTATCAATCTACACTTCAACGTATATCACATGCAAGTAACGTGACTTAAATTGACGGGAAATTAAATATAGTAGATTCGAATCTAATATTAGGGTTGTAATTGGTAGATTTTTATAATTCAATGACTAATTTTTCTGAAAAAAATAGGTTAAAGACTTAATTTTCACTCAGGTGATAATTTAGAAACTAAATTAGCAGTCCACCCTGTACAAAAAAAATGTACAAATTCTAGGCAAACAAGATATCGATTCTTTTTCCTGGCTCCTGTAAGGGGTGGATAACCGTAATTTGCCACCAGTTGTCTCCCTTAAAAAAAAATGATATCAATTCTTTAGACCTCTCTGTCATGACATTAAGATAAGAACAAAACTTGGTTGCTGAAAAATTAGCAGCAACTCATGCTGCTGACCAATCACAACTGGACATGTATCCAAGTAATTAAAATTTTTATCATAACTTGAACACGTGTCCAACTGTGATTGGTCCTCTGTAGGAACTGCAGCTGATTTCTTCAGCAGCCAAGTTCTAACCTTAAGACAATCCAACGGCATTTTCAGACTGTAACGGCGTCTTCCCAGACACCAAATTTCCGTCACCCCCACCCTTAGGAGTTTTAACGATAACGGAACCTCCTATAGCAAAAACGACGGCGTCGTCAACACCCATGGGTCGAACCGGTTTGATTATCCACACTGCTTTTCCCTTCACCGCCGCCGTACCTATAGCCCTTCCTCGAACTCCCGAGGCGGCGCAAAACGATGTCGTAGCTAGTCGAACGTGTCAGCTTGCCGTTGCCGCTCGAAACTACCTGCGCCCTCACCTTCTCCGGTAGTCTTAACGTGTACCGCTCGGTGTCCAATCCGGGTCGGATCAGCGAGTGACCCGTCGAGTGCGATCTCGAAAGATCAGGAAGGAACTTTCCTGATCTCCTACGTGGGTGCCCTACCTCAACTGCTTCTGGGCCCCCTCTTTGGTTTTCATCCACATTGAGCACAATGGCGTCGTTTGGTACCTGCCGGATTTCAATCGGACTCCTCGAATTCGAATCTTCCGGGTTTAAATCGGCGTTTGGCTGGGTCGCTCGCGAGTTCGACTCGGCGCACGTGAGGTTGGCGCGGCAAACCGGACACGTCACGTGAGCGGCGAGCCAGGCGTCGATGCAATCTGGATGGAAGGCGTGGTCGCATTTAGGAAGCAAACGCAGCGTTTCGAAGTCGTCAAACTCGCTCAAGCACACCGCGCACTCCAGAGCTCCCTTGCCGATCTTTAGATCCTTGACGGCGGAGTAGACGAGGATCGGGAAAGTCTGGATCACCGCCGGGTCCAGGCCTCGCCTGCTGGAAGCTCCTACGGCGGCCGGAGCTCGAGTTCGGACGGATTCCATGTCAGTGGACTCAGCGCAGCGGCGAATGTAGATGGAGAGGAAGCCCATCAAGAAGAAGGCGAAGACGAGGAAGACAATAACGACCGCCATTGAAGAGTTCAAATTGGCGATGTAGCCATAGCCGTTGTTGTGAAACTCAGCGGTCTGGGCATTGGCCGGCGTAGGATAGGCGATCAAGAAGAGGAAGAGAAGATTGAAGCTCCATGTTATATGGTGTGACATTTTGGCAAAACAGTTGGTGGGACAGCAGCTTCTGTTAGTAGCAGTGAGTGAAGTTTGTTCATAATATTATTACTTAAGAGGAAGGAAGGAAGTGGAAGGAACTAGTGACACGTGGCAGGACGAGAGTACACGGCGGCTTTGCAGGTGGTGAAGCCGATGAGGTGTTCTTTTTGCTTTGCTTGGGGAGCAAGAAGAAGGCGATTCGTGTGGGGTCTGAACTCTTTCGGATTACACTATGAAACAAAAGTAGGTGACACAGTCATATGATCGGACGGTGGAGGAGAGCAAAAGTGATGGGATGTGAAAAGGGATAAGAAGAAGAAGAAGATTGTCTGAAAGAATATGATTCTACGTGGACCTACAAAATGGCTTAAAAAGAGGAAATCAGAACCTATGGGCGCGAAAACCATTTATATAGAATGAATTTGCTGTTTTCATAGAGCTTCGTTCTATAAAATAATGTGTAAATTTTTTGCACATAACATTATATTATTATGTCAAAATATACATGTAATAGTGAATTCGTTTCATGAAAATTATTTTTCATAAACTTAATGAGATTGAGATAAGAAAATGAAAAATATAATTTGAGTGAGATTTTGAGTGAGAGTAATGAGACGAGCAAAAGCTGAAACCGATTGAAAGATAGAAACCGCTCTGTCACTGTTCAACCTCGTCACGTTCACGGTATTCCTACTCATCATGACAAATTTGAACAGTTTTGGATTGGATTATGTTATCACGCTTTCTTTGAGCTTTTACAAGAGAAGACAATAATCCCACGTCATTAGTATTTTGTCCCATCCAATGATATTGACCTTGTTTCTTATCAGTTTGATGAGATTTTATAGGGGTGGAAAAAATTCCCAAAAATCCCGAACCGAACCGAAAAAATTTCGATCCCAAACAAAAAATTTCTCAAACCGAAATTTTCGAAATTTTCGGGATGCTATCCCGAACCGATCCCAAAATTTTGGTATGAGATTCGGGATTGGCTTCTCAATATTTCGGGAATCCCATACCGAACCGAAAATATATAATGTTAATTATTATATATATATATATATATTTATTTATACATATATATATATATTATTCTTTTATAATTGATGCTAGTAGTTTCTAATTCATGCTCTGCAACCTGGAATGCCCTACACCTTGCATATTTTTCATGTTCGGTTTGATATTCATATGGATTTTATTATTACTGCTGCCATGGCTGAAGATTTCAGAAGACTTGATTCTTTTGTCTCTCAACAGATTGCAAAAAGGGTTTAATTAATTTGAATTTTGACTATGATAAAAACAGTCAGGCATGCCAGTGTTCAATTAAATGGTAGTGTGAATGAAATGAAATTCCTAGTTCATGAATGTGTTCTTGAGTTATATATTTGAAGAACAATTCATAATTTCATATTTCAATTTGGGATTCCCGATTTGTCCCAAAATCCCGAAAATATTTCGGGATTCCCGAAATTTGGGATTCCCGAAAATTTGGTTTGGGATTGGTCTTCAAATTCCTGTCCCAAAAAATTTTGGTTTGGGATTCGGGATACTAGTTTCGGTATGGTATCCCATAACGAACCATCCCTAAGATTTTCTACGGTGTCCTGTAATTTAAGATACTGTTGATCCTAAAAACTACCAAGCTTACGTGGTGCAAATGTCGAGTAATTAATAAGCTAACTATGTTCTTCAATTATGTGCGGGGCGTGCTAACTCGACCACCGAGCTTGGCCGGAGAGTAAAATATATTGATGTCGTGTTGAGCGCTCTGCTGACTTCTTGATCTCATAACTGCGGCCGAGGAAGGAAGATGTCTCGGCCTTTGGGTTTTAGAGCCTAAAGACAAAGCTACTAGTCTTGTGAAGTTCACGGATCATCGGCATCGGGTTCGGTCACTGTGATTATATTCGTAAGAGTATAAGTATGCCGAACTGGCACCACACTATATGGACACAAATACTCGAAAGAGATGTATGTCTTAATGGTAATGTGGTTCGGTCGTAGGAATGCCGAACTCTAAAATGTACTTGTGAATATCCAATCATAAAACAACTCGGCGTTCAATGTGCCGAGCCTAATAACCTGTACCACCTCACTTCGTCGAGAAGGCTGATAAGATGACCTCTACCAACAAGGACTTGAAAATCCTTGTCGACCGAGACTTGAATAAATAACCAGCTGGTCTCGAAGCAGTGTTGTTTATCCAAATTGAAGGTGCTGCTTGATCGGCTGATTCTACGGCTCTAGTGTAGTTTATCCAAACTGAAGATGTCGCCAGTTGCATTCACAGTGTTATTTATCCAAATTAAATATGTGTTGGCGGAAGAAAGGGGAGAAGGATAAAATCTCAGGTTGTTGAGAAGCTTTGCGCAAGCCAATTTGTATGTTGAATTGGAGGGGCTTTGAATGATGCAGTCTATTATCTATTTATAGTAGCAAACCCTCTCACGGCCAAGCTAGAATCATACTAGAATTAGAACTCCTTAACCTAATATGATTAGGTCTCGACCAATCCTACCTTCACTAGGACTTTGAACTAAGCTCTTTAACCAAACTAGATTCATCCCCTAATTCTCAGCATCCTCAGTCTTAGCCTTAAGACTCCTTGTTGCACTAGGTTTCAACTATCTCACCCTTATCTAAACCAATCCTCCTCGTAATAGGATTTGGCCGACCTTTACTGGACAGCTCACAATAAGATTCTAGATGAATGCTACTGGGCCGAGAATAACTCTAAGCTTGGCCCAAAATAATATTTTGGGCCCAAACATTACCCCTTCGCTTCTGAGGTCTTCGACCTATAACTTCTAGTTGAGCCTTGACCTTGAAGAAGCGAAATGAACCCTTAGCACATTCCTAAAGAACACTAAAAAACCTCAAATATCCCAACTACCCACGCGCATTTATTAGGCGCGATTGCACAATCTTAACCTTGTCAGATTCCCTGCCATGTGGCATTTCCTTGGTACGTTTGTCTCTCAATAATGACATTTGAGGCTTGCAGACACTGAAACGTCATTTCACCATTAAACTCACCGTCACACGCAATCCTGCAACCTCAATTCATGAGCTTTTCAACCTTTTTGAGGTGTGCGGATATTGAAACGTCCATTCACCATTAAACTCGTCGTTACATGCAATTGTGCATCCTCAAACTACGAGCTTTTCGGCCCCTTCTCCTAGATTCTCAAATATTTGCCATGATTACGAAATATTTTGGTCGAATTTACCCTTTATTCTTTTAAAATCAACCTATTGATCTTCTTCCCAAATGCATATAAATACCCAATCCAAATTCACTTGATCTTTTTATGCTTTCATATCTCTAGAATTCCTTGCCACTTGTTCTCAAACCTAGAAAAGAAACCCAACTTTGAAACCTAGAAAAACTTCCAAGTTTTCATTAATGGCTGTCAACACCTTCATCACCAAGCTTGTCGACGAGTGTGACAAGTGCCGAGACATTATTGATCAGAACCCATTTTTAAGGACAACGTCCCAGAAACCATCACCTATATGTTGAAGGCCCATTGCCTAGAGCCCTAACTCCAAGGTTACGATTGATCGAAATGGGAATCAGCCAAACCCTAAGGAGCCTGGCTTTCGACCATAGTGACCTGGGCTGCTTGGGTCACTCGAATGGAACCACACTTTGGTGATGAGTGGAAGACTTTCAGCATCTTTGATGCCATCAAGCTCTCGACCTTTGAAATCACCATGGACCGAGAGCTCTTGATGGCCGCCTTGAGCTTCTGGTGTTTGGCCATTAACACCATGATCCTTTATCTCGATCCCATTGGTCTAATTGTGTTGGACATCATGACCATACTTGGCACTTCTCTCTCTGGTCATCCAATCGATGCTGCTCTTTCCTGGTATGAATTCGACTTGGACCTGAAGGTAGTCTTCGACGAGCGGGCTGTCGAGGTTTTGTCAAAGAAGAATCAAAGGCCGTCGAAATAAGATGTGCAAAAATTACACAAGAACTTCTTCAACTATAGCACTCTGATCACCCACTTCGCCGGCTCGGAGAGAGAAGCTCCTAAGAAAGGAGAGCATGAAGCCTTCCTGTTTTACTGATACACTAAGTTTGTCTTTTGTACCAAGTCAAACAAGTTTTTGGCCAAAAACATGCCAGTGGCTGAAGCTTTAGCCAATGGTCATGTCCTGACCCTTAGCCCGACCATTTTTGCCAACCTCGATCGGTGCTTGGCCGAGGCTTTTGTTGGAAAAATTGACCCGCACTAGAATGGCCCACTCTAGGTGTTCAAACTTTGGCTGCAGGTCTATTTTCCAACACTAAGGCCAGCAATCCCAAACTTTAATTCTCTCGAAGTGAAAGGTCTCCAATTGGCCTTGATTCTCTTTCCTGCTCACTCGATCGAAGGAATATTCAAGTATTTCTTCAGCCTTGAAGATCTGTCAGACAACGAATTTCTGATCTGCTGCCGCCAGAAATACCTGTCTTCCATTACACTCCCAACCTCAGCTTGGGAGGAAGCAGAAGATGCCGACCTTCGACAGTCCTAGGGTTCATTCACTCTGGTTCGCGACCTTCTTTTTGGTTACGATGCTTGACGGGATAGTTGGGAAGTTTATCATCCCAACTTCCTAGCTCATGAACTAGGCTTCATTCAGAGCTGTTATTTACTATTGCTCACTTCTCATTTTCTATTGAGCCGGGAACGCCTTTCTGGCTCTTCGGAGAGGGAGTGTGAAGAAGCCGAGAAAGAGTTCAAAGAGCAATGTATAAAATTTTTCCTTAGGCCGAACATTCTAGAAACCCAAAGTACCAGCACTTTTGTCTATTAGTGGTATGCTTACATCAAGGATTTCTTTGGTGATTCGGCCAAGGAAACATAAAAGAAGGTTTTTGGTGATTGGCCTTAAAAGACTCACACTCCAAGATCCAAAGAAACGGCCCAAGGTAAACATCTCTTCATTTCCTTGTTACCTTTCCTTAGCTTTGTCTATTTAAACTTCGTTTTGACTAAAGCTTAGTTTTTCGAGGTGGTCGGTTAATAAAACAAGCCGATGTGGTCACAATGGTAGCAGCTAAGAAGAAACTTGCCCTTCCTCTCAAGAAGGTTGCGATCGTCGTACCTCCCTCGACCGGACTAACTCCAACAGTAGCCCCTATTGCACCGATCAGACTGAGCAAATGTTCTTGCCCGTTGCCCGGCCCTAGAAGCGTATAAAAAAGAAGGCAAAGAAGGGAGAGCGGGAGATACACGTTATTTCAAGTTAAACCATAGGGCAACTACTCCTAGTGTCCCTCTTTCTTCTCCTGTCATGCAAGCCTCGATGGGAGTACCGTAAAACCCTCAAACGGATTAGGTGATTGAAGTTCGTCCCACCACTCAAGTCGTGGTCGAACCAGTTGTCGCCCCATTGGTCGAGGGTCCTGCAACTCTGGGGTCAGCTGCTGCTTATAAAGTCGGCCTAGTAGCTGTTGCCTTGGAGATGACGTCCACCACGGCCAAGAGAACCCATCCCCCTAATCCAAAGAATCTAATAATCATCTTGGAAGAAGAGGTCTGATAATCTCCTTTTATGTTATTTCATTCCAAGTTTTATCTCCTAGCTGAGCGAATCCTCCTTTATGCCTAGGAGGACGAGAGTGAAGGACCCCCATTAGTGAGGCACCCTTGACCGGCCAAACTCCCAATCCTCAACTGGTGGTCGAGGCGACTAACCAGGTCGACACTTTTGCAGTTGAAAAAGGTGCGGGACATGAGGCGGCGCTTCCTGTCGAGCCAGAAGTGACAGCAGAGACACCGATTCATCCCAGGACCAAAATCTCGGCATTGTTCCTCAAGAGGTTACTTGGACCTTTGTAAGACCCATCATCATTTTCTTTTATTAATTTCTTGCCTTAGAATTCTAAACCAAGAAAATATTAAATGCTAGGTACCCAATCGCTCATTTCACCAAAAATTCTATGCGCGGAAGGGCGTTATTTATATTTTCTAGCCACCAAGTGGCCATCAAACATAGATAACCTTCATCGGCCGCATGAATTAAAAGGTTGCCTTAAACACTGGGCTCGACCATTAAGCTCTCTGGGTTTGAGCAACGAACCAGCACACATGGCCTTAGAATTCTAAACCAAGAAAATATTAAATGCTAGTTTCCCAATCGCTCATTTCACCAAAAATTCTATGCGCGGAAGGGCGTTATTTATATTTTCTGGCCACCAAGTGGCCATCAAACATAGATAACCTTTATCGGCCACATGAATTAAAAGGTTGCCTTAAACACTGGGCTCGACCATTAAGCTCTCTGGGTTTGAGCAATGAACTAGCACACATGGCCGAAGTCTTTTCTCGGCAAGTCTAACACTACTTCCTTATCTGCCATCATTTCACTTTTACTTTTCTAACAACTCTTTTTGTGCAGCCTTCATAGGAGGTTGAGCTCGATGCCCTCTTCTCCAACACCTCTGGGATGGTTGGGCCTTCTTCAACTTCGGCCGAGCTATCTACAACCATGGTAGAATCTAGCGCCTTTGCCAAGCTGCAAAAGTTTCTGTCTTTCTCGGCTTGCAAATCCTACAATGCAAAGGTTTCGACTTTGTGGGAGAGTGCCTGAATGACCTTGCATCCTGCAGCCTGCTGAGCAACGAGTCTGTTGTTCATTTGTCATTTATCCTGGAGAGAACTCAACAATATTTTACTATTTTCAAGAGGGCCCTTCGGGCAGAGGACGACCTCAAGGCTGCAATGGTTGCTCACGAAGCTCTCCACCTAATAAAGGCGAAGAAGGAAAGACTGGCCGACCTTGACCAACAAATTGTTGAACTTCAACATCAGAGGTCGGCCATTGCTTTTGAGCTGGAAAAGGATTTTGAGTCGAACAAACCTCGACTGGCAGAGTACACAATTGGCTCGAAGCGGATTCAACAACTGAAGCTTGACAAGAGAACACGGCAAGTCGAGGTTACGATAGGTGAAGTAAGGAGGCCAGAACTAAAGCCGCTCTTGAAGCTTTTCTTCCCTCGACTCCTTAGGACTTCGTCTACTTGTAGGATAGTTGACTACTTGTAACTTGTACACCCTTTGAAAATCAATATAAATTCTTTATTCCTGCATTTCCCAAGTGACTGGATAATATTTCTTTAAGAATTTTCCATTGATTGGTAATTTATGAACTAAGCTAGTTTGGTCCTTGAGGTGGTATGCCCTCTTGCCAAGAACATTATGGACGACGAATGATCCTTCCCAATTCGATGACCATTTTCCGAATCTAGGATCTTTAATCCCTACTGGTAACACGGTTTGCCATATTAATTCACCTTCGTCGAACGTATTTTGCTTAACTCGTCGATTATACGCTCGTTCAACAATCTTTTTCTGTGCCACTAACAAGTTATAGGCATCGAGCCGAGCTTTCTCCAAATCTTCCAATTTTTGCATCAGGCTTGACCATATTCAACGCTGAATAAATTGCTTTGCTCGATGATTCGTAGCAAGTTTATGCTTAACTTGACTAATAACATCGCATCGTGCTTATAAGTTAACGCATATGGGGTCATTCTTGTTGCTTATCGAAGTGAAGTTCGATATGCCCATAATGCTTCATTTAACTTTAAATGCCACATGCTTTTCTTTTATTATTTTTTCAAGAATACTGATCAAAACTTTATTACTTGCTTCGGCCTGTCCATTTGCTTGTGGGTAATACGGCGTAGACTGGTCGAGTCGAATTTTCAGACTTGCCGTGTATTCCTTAAACCTGTCGGATGTAAAAATCGTGTCGTTGTTCGTTATGATTATTTTTGGTATGTCGAATCGGGTCATAATGTTTTCTTCCACAAAATTAGAAACTTCTTTAGATGTTAATTCAGAGTAGAATTTCACCTCGACCTACTTGGTAGAGTAGTCAGTCGTTACAAGTATCCATGCATGCATTGTCGATCTGGAAGACGATGTGATCTTGCTGATTACATCTATGGCCCATCCTCTGAACAGCCATGGTTTAGTGATCGAGTGAAGTATAGACCCATGGATTTGACATTGTACACAGCCTCGCACATATTCAATGCACTCTTTCAACATACTCGGCCAGAAATATCTATGTCGGCGAAGCAACCAATGTGTTTTACATCTGGATCCCCGTGTAATCGCTTGGGTTGCCATATTTCGGCCCGGGCCTCCACCACATCCCGGGCTCGACTCCACCATAGCACGATATTGTCCGCTTTGGGCCCTAACCATGCCCTCATGGTTTTGTTTATGGGAACTCACGAGAGCAGAACTTCCCAATGGGTCACCCATCCTAGGATGCTCTAGCCCCTTTCTCTCTTAACTTCAGAGTTCCTGCTGAACTCGAAGTCAATGAGCTCCCAAAAGGCTTCGTACTAGGTAGAGATGGGAATATACATATAAAGCTTACAGGATCCACTCCCCTAGGCGATGTGGGATGTTACAATCCACCTCTCTTAGGGGCCCGACGTCCTCCTTGGCACATTTCTGGCCAGGGATTGGCTCTTATACTAAATTGTCCCTGGCCCAAAAGCTCAAGCCCAACTCAGATCCAACCCAAGCCTAGACCCGTTGACTTTAACCCAGTCTGACCGTTGACCAAAGTTGACTTTGACTTTGACCGGTTAACATTGACTTTGACTGTTGCCTTTTTGGGTTTCCATTCGGGACCCCTCTTAGGATAATTTTAATGTCCTAAACCTGTTTCCTATGTACATTTTCCCAAAATAAGTTGTTTTGAGTAGAGTTTGACTAAATGCACCCTTTATGTGCTTAGGGGCAATTTATTGTGGCGTTTTGTCTCCGCTAGTTTGCATGGCTCTTCAGCGGCTAAGTATTTGTGAGTGGACCCCTTCTAAAAATGCATGTTTTAATATTTAGAACATGTTTAGAACACCTCTTTATAGTATAGATGATGGATGACCTTATACTATGAAGTTGCTTTTCAATATATGTATGTTCAATGGTTTTGTACTTATTTAGTGGTCCTTATTTCGCTACGGGACGTGGGGATAGTTTGTAGTCCGTCTCGGGCGATGGTTTGGTGTTGGCATAGGGCCTCAAGTG
The DNA here is from genome assembly GCF_963583255.1 of Pyrus communis. Lineage (NCBI taxonomy): Eukaryota > Viridiplantae > Streptophyta > Magnoliopsida > Rosales > Rosaceae > Pyrus > Pyrus communis. Next base: position 14,880,023 of record NC_084818.1, read on the forward strand.
TGTTTCCTCTGGCTATTAGCACAGGGATGAGGAGCCGGCATAGGGCATGGAGTGTATTTTCCTCTGACTGTCTGCTCAGAGACGAGGAGCCGGGATGGGGCCTGTGGGTTATCGGACATTCACTAGTGATTATTATATATACAAGTTATTATTTGAGACATTGCACAACATGCTAGGTTTCAGAAAACCTATGTTTATCATGATATATATGTGTTTTCATAAAACCTGGGGGTTAGTACGTTGATAATTGTTTTAGTATATATATCAACTTGGTCTACTCGTGTTTGTTTTGCACCCCATTCAGGACGTAGGAACGAGGATTACGATATGAGCTACGAGGCATTCCCTTACCAGTGATATCTTGCTATATTCTCTCTGCTTCGACATCTATTGTAATAACACTTTTCTATCTTAAATTTTTGCTTCTACTCTGTAATAGACGTATGCTCTGAACATGCACGCATTTTCTTAATGTTAAATTGTTAGCAGTTGAACTTTAGTGTTGTGTTATTCATTCCTATTGCATGATTAATTCCAATATTTCTGCATGTGTCACATGTTCGTAGCTTTTGCATAAATTAAATGGCTTTCGTCACCTTTAGGGTGTCGGCCAGCACGTGACCATCCTGATGTCCCTAGGACATCTGGATTAGGTAGTGTTATGGGTTGCCTCTTCAGGGCCGAGACATAATAACAACAGTCTATCTTCACCTATTCGATATAACTCATTCTGGTACACTACGTAGTTTGTGGCATGCACCCTTGTCTTGTGGTCATGGCTACCACTAGGATTATAAAGATATTGCATAATTGACCTTCCTCAGTCATCAGGTAGTGTCTCAACCGTGCAAACATCTATAAGATCTTCTTGTTCCAACAACGAAGGTAGGGACATAACTCGTGTACGGATTACATGGTCGTGTTGGAGAACTTGCTGATTAACCAAGGCTGGGTGTGGTCGTCGCACTACTGGTATGACTTGGCCTAGCTCGCCCCCCAGGAGTTGTACTCCGGAAGTTATTTGAGCCAATTTGTTTGCGTTAGTGTTTCGAACTCGTGAGATGTGCTTGAATGTGATGCCTTCAAATGATTCAGCCAAATAGCTGGTAACCATGTGATAGGGCACCAGAGTACAACTCATGCAACGAAAAGTTTCATTGAGTTGGCTGATCACAAGTTCTGAATCGCCAAGGAAGGGTATGCGGGCTGCCATTAAGTCGTGAAGGACGTTAAGGTCAATGATAAAGGCTTTGTATTTAGCTTGATTATTCATACAATTGAAATCTAGCTTGAGAGAAAAATACCATCGGTAGTGATCCAGGGATTGGATGACGATTCCAATGCTAGCAGAAGTTGAGGTACTAAAGCCATCATCAAAATACAACATCTAATAATTATCAAGTGTTTCCACCATTCCAATTTCGACGTCATTGCCCTCAAAACTGTATGGAGAGGGTTATTGAACTAAGAAATCGGCCAACGCTTGTCTTTTTACAGCTTTCTGGGCACGTATTGTAAACTAAATTTGGACAGCGCCATTGTCCATTTTTCGATACAGCCTTTCACTATTGACCAAGTAAGCATATATCGAATAACGTCTGTTTGGGCGATGACTTGAGTAACGGAATGGAGCATGTAATGTTGGAGCTTAGACGCAGTGAAGAATAGAGCCAAACAAAGTTTCTCGACGGGTGAATAGTTTATCTCGGCTGAGTTAAGATTCCGGCTAAGATAAAAAAAATGGCTTACTCCCGTTCCGTGTCATTGGCTTGTGCAAGAAGACAACCAACAGATTCTTTGACGACCGAGATATACAACTTGAGGGGTTTACCGCGCCGAGATGGCACAAGGACATGTGGGGTAGTGAGGGAGACCTTAATTTGTGTGAACGCATCTTGGTGCTCTTCACGCCATTCGAATTTGTTAGAATCCTTAAGTTTCAAGAGCGTGGAGAAAACTTTCATCTTCCATGCCGACTTAGAAATGAAGCGGCGGAGGAAATTGATTTTACCGAGGAGTGATTGTAATTGCTTCTTAGTTGTCGGGGCTGGGGCATCAGTGATCGCTTGAGCTTTATTTGCGTCCACCTCGATGCCACGATGATGAACAAGGAAACCTAAGAAGTTTTGAGCCGATACGCCAAAGGCGCATTTAGCAAGGTTCATTTTAAGGTTATGTTGGTGTATACGAAGGAAAGCCTACCGAAGATCATCTAAATATGTTTGGCGATGTTTCGATTTGACTATAACATCATCAATATAGACCTCGACGATGGTACCAATTAAATCATGAAAAATAGTATTCATAGCATGTTGGTATGTGGCACGGGCATTTTTAAGGATGAATAGCATGACAACCCATTTGTAAGTCCCGAGTGCCCCCGGGCAACGAAAAGCAGTTTTGTGGACATCGGCCTCAGCAATGAAAATTTGGTTGTAACTAGCATGGCCATCCATAAAGGATAACGTCTCGTGGTTTGCTGTTGCATCGATTAACAAATCTAAAATTGGCATTGTATATTCATCTTTAAGGGTTGCCAAATTCAAATTTCAAAAATCGATACAAGTACATAGAGCACCACTTTTCTTTAAAACTAGGACGATGTTTACCAACAATTCGACGTATTAAGCTATTTGAATAAGCCTGGCTTTTAAAAGTTGAACGAGTTTGCCTTTTATGCCGAGTTGTACTTTAGTCGAGAATTGTCGGGGGGTTAGCGGAACGGTTTACAACCAGATTTGATGCATAATTCATGCTTGACGAGCGTTCAGTCTAAACTAGGCATCTCATGGTAACTCCAAGAAAAACAATCCTTAAATTCCTTGAGTAAATTACAAAGCTCGGTTTTCATAGGTTGGGGTAACAAAGCATTAATAAATAAAGGCTGCTGGTCTTCGGCCATTCCAACATCTATTTCTTCTAAAGGGTCCTTGACTTGGGGTCGACTGTCTTCAAGCTCGGCCGGGGCAGCTTGAACCTTGTCAAGTGATAGAATTGGACCGTTGTCTCATTCAGCGAGAAAATCTACTAAGTTCACGCCCGAATTCGGTTGCTTGGAAATACCATACCAATAGGCCAGTAATCGTTCCATGATGGATGAAACCGTGACCCGGCGTCTATGTTGTTTAGTACCAGACATCAGGATCAGTAATCAGGACGACCAACCTGAGTCTCACAGAATCCTGGTGAACAGTCTCGACGCCCACCTCAATGGCTTTCTGAACTGAGAGGCCGTCATTCCTTGTTAAAACGTTGTAGGGTGATGTAGCTGATGTGTTCATCATAATAGCTAGCCTGAATCATATTAGCTTAAAATGACTGATTGTCGGTCAGATGAACTACAGCTGATTTGCCATCCAAGAAGATGAGGACTTGATATAATGACTAATGGATGCAGCTCGTTTGACGGATCTAGTTATGATCGAGCAATGCATTATACTCGGTCTTCGAATCGACTATGAAAAATACGGTCATGTGATTACAACTTGCGATATTTACTTTCAACGAAATCACTCCCTTGGTCTGAGATTTGTCACTGACAAAGCTACTTATGGTGACCCTTGATGGAATAAATTCATCATTGGAATAACGTAATGCCTTCATGATAGCAATGGGCATGATGTTGACCATTACTCCACAGTCGACAAAAATTTTGGAGATTGGATATTTTTCAATATGAGCCGTAACATCTAACAACTTCAAATGATGAAAATTAACTGATGAAGAGCGAGGAAACAATTCGGCAAGAGCTGCTTTGAGTTTATCTTCTTTTGTTGCCAGCTCAATCTCTTTGACGATCACAAATTAGACTTGCGTGGCTTCCTCAGCAACCACATCGCCGTCCAGGAATTTTGGTTGGCTGGAACTTGGTAGGTAATACATAGACCATGCTGATTTCCATGTTGTAGTGGACCGAAGAACCCATATGGTCACAATCTTCTTCTTCTGGAATTTCGGGCGAGGTATCCTGCGCGTGGGCAATATTCGCTTAATCTTCTTCGGTTGGTGCCAGGGTATGTTCCTGAGGCATGTCCACTGGAGCTTTCTCGTTATGCACGTCGACCTTGGGTTTGCTCAAGTTGGAATTGGTTTTTGGTTTTGTGACGTCATATGAGTTTGCTCTTGATATGCGATATGGGTGTCTCTGATGTCAAGGTAAGCATCTAATTGTGCTACGCGTTGATTTTCATTGGCTGTAAGGCCGAAGAGGGAAATGACTAAAAGAACTTCAAAATGGTATTGCAAATATTCGAGGTCTTCAAGAGAGAAGGGAAGTTCAGAAGTGTCAATATCATTATATGAATCTACCTCAAGGTCAAGAACTTGAGCTTCACGTATATGCTAGAACCTAGCTTTCATCCCTAGATCTGAGGTTTTTTGGATGATCCATTTAGCATCGAGGCAAGTTAGAACGAGATCAAGAGTATTTTGGCATGCTTTTAGCAAGCTGTATAAGTCATTTGACAAGGGGCGATTAACGTTTTATTTTATGAACTAACAAATCCAATTCGGGAAGATCCATACATTAGATTCTCAATTTGTAAGTTTCTAATATCCTTAAATATTACATACTATAATAAATTAAATTTTGGTGACGATCCAACGGTTGGATCGTCAATTCATATAAGAATCAAGTAGCCGTCTTTATCAAAACTATGTTCAAACGATGAGATTTCATCAATCGGACTTCACCTATGGAATTGGGGTATCAAACTTAGCTTAGTAAGGTCAGGGGGTATCTCGGCCCACGCGCCACCGCACACGGCGGTCGGCCACCTCGACGTGCTGGAAAAATCAACTATTTCTAAAAAGGCTCAAATTTTACAGGAATGAAGATCCCAATGAGTAGAGCAAGTTTCATACATGTGGCCAAGTCCAATTTGGCTGGGAAAAACTTTAAATCGCCAAGAACCCGCTGGAACTCTAGAATTGGATGTTATTGAATTCGATCAATCCGCAACACCACTACCCATAAAACTGTTTGGGCCTTGTTCCTGACCTTTAGAGAAGTGTTTTGGTGGTGGTGATTGAAGGTAAGTTTTTCATAAATGGGTGGATCGTCGCCTAGTCTTCACCAAGCCGTGCGTCGGCCTTCACAAAATTGGAACCAAAACTCTCTGTTTTTGGGCTGAGATGGTGGATGGGAGGACATTGAGTGATTTGCAGGTGATTGACGGTGGTGATTCAACGAGAAAAATAGCATGATTTGCTCGAAATCAAACTGGGTCACAAACGGGTTGGTCGTGGGTGTGCACAGGTCGACATGAATGAGACCCTTCTCTCTTCTTTCTCGATTGGCTGCTTCTCTCTCATCTGATTTGTTCTTACCTTTTAATTTGATTGGTCAGTGTTCCCGCAAGGTGGGAGTTCAATTTATTTAACTGAACTTTAAATAACTAATTTCATACGTCTGTAACTATATTGTTATAATCCGTAACTCGCAAATGGATTTCGCCTATGTGTTCGTAGTGATGAGTACTACGAGGACACGTTAAAAGAATAAGTCCTACGTTTCTCTAACCGATGGTTAACGAAAGTTGCCTCAAAGGCATTTTTGTAAAATCACTAATTTAAAATTTATAAAGCTTAGAATTAGGGATTGGTTATCACACCTAGGTAGATAAGCATCTACCATGCTTACTGTCGCCATAGGGAAAAGATCGGTGTCAACACCCATTTGTTTCTTGGGAAACTTGAGCTTACCATTGTCGATCTAGCTTTGAATGACATCGTGAAATACGACATAATTACTTGCCGTATGCTTGTTCGAATTATGGTATTTACAATATATCTTACCTTTTAAATCATCGGCTTTGGGTATGTTATGCCTTGGCTGAAGCTTGACAATTTGAGCGAGTAACAGCTGGTCGAAGATGGTGTCAGCCTTGGTAATGTCAAAAGTATAACTTTCGACGTTTTGATGGTAGCCTCTTCAGACTTCGAGCGGGTTTTGGCATCTTTGGAGTTAGCATGAGCCAATGCTTTTCATAGTGGGATTTTTCGCCTTCGGCTGATGCATAACTGACCGTAGGGGTTCTTGTAGATGGTTCCTCAGGATGGGGACTTTGAAATCTTTTCTTCTTGGAGTAAATAATCATATTGCTCGACATGGTGAGCTACTTCATACATATCTTGGAAGGTTGCCCCCAATAATTTCTTTTTGTATTCCACATCCAGGCTGTTTAAGACAAGCCTAACAAACTCGACTTTTAGGAGAGGTACTTAACACCAGTTTCTGGCTGACTTAAACCTCGTAAGGTTTTCCACTGATGACTCGTTAGAAGCTTGAGCCATCATGGCCAGAGAAAATACTGACACGTCCATCCCTAGTCAATAGAATTGCTCATGAAATTTCTCGACTAATCCTAGCTTTGGATGGAGTTGGATGGAAGGTTTATATACCATGCGAATGCTAAGCCAGTTAACGAGAAGTTGAACAGTCGAAGCTTATGGAAATCATTGTTAACGTCCTCACATTGGGCAGTGAATCGAGCCACGTGTTCTAACGACGATAAAGATGACTTTCCAGCGAAAAGTCTGAAGTTCAGAATTTCTAATCCCTTGGGGTACTCGAACTTTTCTACGAACACTGGATATGGGTTAATGAATTTCGAAAACTTCGGCCCCTTTTTAAGGGCCGAATTAATCATTCTTTGAACCTCAACAATATCAATAAATGTTGTTTCTGCTCCTAGGTCAAATTTGTCCTATCTACTGCTTGACCCACCTCTATTTTTCAAATTGATCATTTTGAGCTAAGAATATCCTATCTCGACCTGTACCACTATCAATGAATTGTTCTTAAATGGAGGCTGCCTGGAATGATCGGCAGGTCCTCATTCGTGGACTTTATTAACCAGTACTTCAAGCAACTTGTTGTGTATAGTGCTATTATCGTGCATCTTTTCGAGTATGCTTTTCACATCTCGACTGAACATTTGCTCAAATTACCGAGATTGCTCTTCAAGTCGTCATCGAAGAAACAACCTAGTGGGTGGATTAGAGGCTTCATCACCATCCTCGTCACAATCCTCCACTAATCCTTTAACAAAAATTCTTTTTGTTGTTTTGGTGGGGATTTCTGAATCATGAGGCTAACCCTTGAGATTTACTTCCTTATCTCGGCATGTCGCACTTGTGGCTTCAGGTGTCACAAAAGCAGAAGGATTATGTGCCTGTGGTAAGCCATCTTGTCCTGGGTTTTGGGGAAGATTAGTTGTTAACTTACCTATGACTGTTTTGTTCTTTATTGATCGTGTCTCAATGGTTATGAACTTCGTAGCTTTAGCACTACCCACAGGGTGTGCCAAAATGTTGACCCTAAAAACTACCAAGCCTACGTAGCGTGCATGCCGAGTAACTAATGAGCTAACTACGTCCTTCAGTTGGTTACGGTGATTATATTCATGAGAGTATAAGCACGCTGAGCTGGCACTAGACTATATGAACACAAATACTTGAAAGAGATGTATGTCTTGATGGTAAATGTGGTTTAGCCGTCGGAATGCCGAACTCTAAAATGTACTTATGAATATCCAATCATAAAACAACTCGGCGGTCAACGTGCCAAGCCTAGTAACCTGTAACACCTCACTTCGTTGAGAAGGCTGATGAGATGACCTCTACCAACAAGGACTCGAAAATCCTTGTCGATTGAGACTTGGATAAATAACAAATCGGTCTCGAAGCAGTGTTGTTTATCCAAACTGAAGGTGCTCATTGATCGACTGATTTAACGGCTCTAGTGCTGTTTATCCAAACTGAAGATGTCACCGGTTGCCTTCATAGTGTTGTTTATCCAAACTGAAGACATGTTGGCGGAAGAAAGATGAGAAGGGTAAAATCTCAAGTTGTTGAGAAGCTTTGCGCAGGGCAATTTGTGTGTTGAATTGGAGGGGCTTTGAATGATGCACTCCCTTCTCTATTTATAGTAGCAAACCATCTCATGGCTAAGCTAGAATCATACTCGGATTAGAACTCCTCAACCTAATTTGATTAGGTCTCAGCCAATCCTAACTTCACTAGGACTTTGAACCAAGCTCTTTAACAAACCAGATTCATCCCTTAATTCTCAACATCCTCCGTCTTAGCCTTAAGACTCCTTGTTGCACTAGGTTTCGACTATCTCACCCTTATCTAAACCAATCCTCCTTGCAGTAAGATTCGGCCGACCTTTACTGGACAGCCCACGACAATATTATAGATGAATGCTATTGGGCCGAGAATAACTCTAAGCGCCGAAATAATATTTTGGGCCCAAATAGATACTCTGAGTGTTTTAATTATTTTTATTTTTTTATGTTTAAAAATATCAAAATTAAGATCTAATTGTTATTAAATTTCGAAGCATTGTCGAATTTTTGCAATTTTATTCGGACTTGCTGGAGTGTATCCTCCATGTGTACAAGTACCTATAGAGCACTATTAACCACTTGTCAGACCAAGTTGGTCCTTTTTGGTTTCCTACAGGGCAAGATTTTAACTTTCTATCTTTCGTTTTGAGTGAAAATTAAAGACACCATTTTTTAGGTCGTGATTGAGTTTTTAAGATGTCAACCAATGGGACAATATTTCATTTATTTCTTACTACTTTGATGGTTGTTTATTAACTATAAAATGGAGCTTGCACGTGACATTTTTGTCTCATACATGTGGTTTTGTGTTTTGTGTGTTTGTGTGTGTGTTTTTGGTCCAAAAGGTTTATTTATATCTTTAAAAAATAGGCCTGGCTAGTTAAAAAGACGAAAGTAAGTAGAATTTTAAATTTACATTTCTCTGGTTGATAGTAAAGTAAAATTCATATTTAAGTACATCTGAAATTTGAAAATAAGAGAGAAAATGTGACACTTATTATGTATAAAATTTGCATCGTGAAAAATGCTCTTATATTATTCATTTACTCATTAAAAATTTTGAAATATCAATTTAATGCAAATTGTTTTGCCTCGATGTGTCAAGAAAAATGCTAACTGGCTGTTGCTTCAGAGAATCAGAAGTAACAAGTAAGAGCATCTCCAAAAGAGATGTTAAAAAGTCCAAATCAGCAATAACAGTAAAAAAATACAGCTGCAATGTTTTCCAACCGAGAAGCCAAATCTGATGTGACATGACATGAAATATCAGCACTCCCCCTACTGTCAAATTTGACAGTAACGTCAAATATTTTTTTATTAATTTTTTTTTTTATCACAACTCTCCTCTCTCGCTCGAACCTGAGAAGTCTTCTTCCTTTTTCTCAGAACCAACCCCAGAAACTAACCTCACGATCTCAACCTGAAACCCAAATGTAAAACTGCTCCTTCTTCAACTTCTCTTTGCCGTACTCCGCACTAGTACTGGCGAGCTCTTGGAACCCAATTCTCTCAATCCCCTCTCAAGGCTTCCCAACTATCAATTCCTCACCGCCACTCTTTGCTTTGACCGCTTTGGTGAAGTCCTTGAACTCGCGCTTGAGAGTTCGGAAATGGGTTTCTTCGGCCAAGGCCTGCTTTTGGGTTTGTGAGAACAGCGGAGATGGATTCGCCTCCGCGAAGCGGTTGAGCTTGCGGTTGTGTTTTTGGATTTCTTTTTTGCGGACGGTGTGGATGATCTTGGGAGTTGGGTGGATGCCTTTCTTGGTGAGGTTGCGTTTGATTTCATCAATGTCGAGTTCGAATTGGGTGTGAGGGACTTGCGGGAGGGAAGCTTGCAGAGCTTCCATGGCTGGAGGTGTGAAGTGAAGAAATCCAAAGGTTTTGGATCGCCTACAATTCCAAGAAGATCGTCGCTGACAGATTGTGGCCTTTGGATTTCAAGCGAGTTCGAGTATGTCGATGTGATGGTAGAGGGCGATAGGATGTTGATGGAAGAGAAGTAGGTATACAAAGATTCAAAAAATAAAGAACGTTTATGGTACGAGGAGTTTAGAAAGAAAGGGCATAAAATAATAGTTTAACAAAATGAAAAGAAAAGAAAATAGTGTAATAAAATAATATTTAGTTTGAAATATCGGATAAAGAGCAAAATTTTGAAAGATGTCAAAATACCACAAAGGCTATCAAATTCAAATTTTATCTCTTTTGGAGATGCTGTAATAACCCTTACCCAAATAATCTAAAATTTTATTGGGCCAAGCCTAGCCCCCTTTGTGTTAACTAAAGGCCCATGGTTAGGTCCAATGACCCAACCTGTGAGCCCTATCCTATTCCTTCCTTATTTTATGAAAAACTGAGCTTTCTCTCTTTCTCTCTCTAACTCTTGGAAATTTCCACTTTCCCCTCCCTTTTCGAAAACTAAACAAATCCAACAAAATAACCACATATCTAGAATCCTTAGGGCTTGAGGAACTCAACTGTAATCCTGCATGCATCATTAGGACACCTCTGTGCGTTCTGCCATTGAAGCCGAGAGCTTCAAATCTCTGAAACTCCAACACAGGTAAGGCTCGCTGCCCTATTCTATTTTGTTGAGTTGTTCTCAGTCCAAATGGAAGGTTCTAATCTGTGCATGCACTCTATTTTCGTTCTTCCAGAACCCGACGAGAAAATCCGTCAAAGCTCGTACACGAACTCGGCCAATCTCGACCCCATTTGATCCTATTTGTGGTAAAATTCTGTTTCCCTTCTTTTTCAGCATCATTTTTATGATTTAACTTCCTATTTTTATTTAGTTTTAGGTCCAAATCGGAATCGGGATGAATTCCGATCACCATTTTCTGGTGTTTTTCTCCGATCAGCATTGCAGGCCATTTAGGACACCCACAGGCTTTGGGCCCGTAGACCAAAACCCAACCCATTCTATTTCTTTTAATTAATTTCTATTATATATTTTAATGGCCCAAAGGGTCCTTGGGCCGTTTTTATTTAGAAAGGGCTTAAAGCCCGGCCCCGTGTGCGAGGCCTTTGGGCTGTGCTGTGCATGTGTGTGTGTTTGTGTAGCGTGTGTATGTGTGTCCGTGTGAAAGTGTGTGTGTGTGTGTAAGCATGTGTGAGTGTGTGTGGTGCACGTGCGTGCGTGTGTGTGCGCGCGCATGCCGTGCATGTGTGTGTGTTTGTGTAGCGTGTGTATGTGTGTGTCCGTGTGAGTGTGTGCACGTGTGTGCACGTGTGTGTGTGTTGTGCCATGTGTGTGTATGTTTGTGTGGGTTTGGTTTTAAGGCCCAAACCACCCATTTTCACCCTAACCTTTTTTAACCAAAAATCTTAGGACCCAAAAACCCCAAAATCTCTCCTAGGCCAATTTTGACGTTCTGAATCCGTTTTTGGCGTCCATTTCCTGGAATTCTACTGTTTGGGCATAGTTTGATAAATTGTACATTTTTATGCTTAGGTGAACTTGCTAGTGGGGGATTTCCTTAATCCTTTTCCGCACAACTCTGCTGCTACGGAGTATCTGTGAGTGGACCCCTTCAAAAATTACATGATTTCATAGTTTAACTGCATAAATGAAAAGCATGCCTTATGAGTTTATGGATTTATTTTACGTTAAGCATGTTTATTGAAATGTTGATTATCGTCTTATTATTTTGCAAGGAATTAATTGTTGGCCTATATTGAGCTATATTTTAATATATCGTATTTTCTATAAAAACCATGAACTGGTAGACTATATGATGGATGACGATAGGATGCTAGAACATGTTTAGAAACCCTTCTTTATAGTATAGACGACGGATGACTTTATACTATGAAGTGGTTATTTATGAGAGGCGTAACTATTTGTGCATACCTAGAGGACACTATGCAGCCTGGGGCGAGGATCTGGTGTTGGCAGTTAGGCCGGGAGAAATAATCCCTAGCTACGGTCTGAGGGACATGAAGCAGGCATTGGGCCGGGAGTTATATTTATTCAGTGATCTTGCTAGTAGCACACTGCGCTTACGAGATGATCTGTGAGACGATTGATATTTTGATTTCCGCGATGTTTTTCCGCAATATGTCTATTGAGATGTTTTTGGCATGTTAAGGTTTTCAGTAAACCTATCACTTATTGTGCTAGTAGTTTTCTTTGTATAAACTGTGGGGGTTAGTATCTTGATAACTGTTTTATTATTATTGTATATATAAACTTGGTCCACTCACCTTTGTTTTGCGCCCCCATTTAGGTCTTAGAATCGAGGCATACAATCCCGGCGTCAAGGCACTTCAACATCGGCATCTTCGAGCCGTCTTGGTGTAGGACCCACTCCTTTAGTCATTCAATTTTATAGTATTTCTTTTAGTGTTCTAATTAGCTGTATGCTCTGAACACGTTCCTAAATTGTTAATTCATTGTATTTCATTTCATAACCCTTATTTATTTCTTATTCTTAGCTTTTGTATCAATTAATGGCTTTTGTCACCCTCGAGTGTCGACCAGCACGTGTCTATCCTGGTATTAGAGCAATATCAGGGTCGGGGCGTGTCAGATGCTCTAACACGAGAATTTGTTTGTTCTTTTAGATAGTGAAAACATTAATGCAGATAGTAACTCGTCGTCGAGAAAATGCACATGAGGAGTAGGGCGGCCAATTGCCACTTAACTAATTAATGCCATGAATCATGACGGTGATTGGCGGCTGCACCACCTCCACTAGCAATATGTATGCATGTATGTATAGAAGTGGCCAATTTAAATTTTCTGTGTTTCTGTTTTATTTTCAATTAAATTCGACGAAGTACAACTAACTTCTGATTCTATTTGCAATGGGATATCGGTCGATTTATATTATATATTTGGGAATTTTGTGCAAGTACCATCTGAATTTAAAAGGGAAAAATTAGTATCCAGTTTTTAATTATTAATGTTCATTGACTGAGATTTTATTAGTTTCAAATTTTGATTAAAGTCCTTAACATTAATACGATAATAAATTTGAAATTGATTTAAGGTTTTAATACTCACGCCTCTAGTAAACTCCTGAGTTATTTTCAATTCAAACATTTCCAAAATAAAAATAATTAAAAAAAAAAGAATAAGTTTGTACCCATTAGTTTTTCATAAAAATATTCTCAATTTTTTATTCTTAAATGAACCCATTCATATAATTTTTAATTTTTTTTAATCTTCTAAATATACCAATTTGTTATATGCAAAATGTACCATTTTTTTAATATAAAATACACATTTTTTTTTCTTTTTTTTTTAAATATAAAATGTGCCCAATTTTTCACTATAAAATCCATTTTGTTGTAGTCATATTTAGAATAGGAATGTGATTGTGTAAATCTTAGTAGATATGAGAATGTATCTTATATTCCTATTAGGAGTTGATTACCTATTAAATGTTGTAATCCTGAAGAGAAAGGTTTTTACCTATCATACTACTATAAATAAAGGCACAATGGGGTGACACAAACACACCTCACAATTAAATCACTATCTCCTCTCTCTAATTGCCGTCGACCCCCTCTCTCTAAACCCTAAAGATCGTTAAATAAAATAGGCTTACAACACGTTATCAGCACGCTCTTACCAGAAGCTAAGGACTTGACAGATCGTATGAGGCTTTCTTCTACAAAATTCAAAGGCTTATATTTGTTTTTTGCTAATCAGGTACGCTTAAAATAAAAAAGAGATGTGAAACGTCCACGAAGCATGAAAACATTCCCCATGATGCATGAACCCTTCGATGTTTATATTTTCCTTACAATATATATATATATATATATATATATATATATATATATATTGTATATGTTCATACATTTGTCAATATATATGTTTGTTTCATGCATTGCGCAATTAAATTGCTATGTGGAATTTGTGAGTCAATGTATATAAAATAAATTAGAAGCAAATCTAGGGTTTGTAAAACCCTACCTATGTCGAAATTTTTTTTTTTAAAATTCTTGGGCACCATGCGACACCACCGCCTCAACACCCATCGTGACACCATGAACCACCGCTGGCTTAAAGCCCAAACAAGTGGACCATAGGGCAGCACCCTTTAGGTTTGTTGCGTTGACCTAGATAACCCAGGCCTTCGACTTGCTTAGATCTCTAGGGCCCGAAGTCCCTTAAACCCATCCAAGAAAACGTGCAACCTTTTCCTGGCCCGTTGTCCCATGGTTTGAGTCTGCCTGTAGCAACGCATAGCACATTGGGCTGTGTCACGCACCCCCGCCTGCTCTTCGTAACTTTGTCTGCTAGGTTGAAGCCTGCCCTAACCTGAACCCAGCCTCCGTTGGGCTCTCCATGAGAACCCCAGGCTAGCATTTTGCTGGGCCTGCTCCCGTGCCTAACTCCCTGGCCTAAATGTTAGTAGCCGTTACTACTGGGCTCCCAGACTTGGCCGGTGGCTTGAAGACCATCCTGAGGGCTGCTTTTGCAGCTGTACCCAACCCGAGCTCTTTTGCTTACGGCACCTAGCCCAAAATTTTGGGCTATGGTATTTTCGACCCAATGCTATTATTTTAGTCTTATTTTGCTTCTCCATTAATCTGATAATGAATCCATAATTATTGACCTGAAGATCACTTTTGGACATTAATGATTCAATAATTTATTTTTATACTTTGAACCGTTGACCTACTTTCGTAGTAACGAAGCTTTCACACTTGAGTTCCCGAAGAAACTCAAACCACTATATTTAAATTAGTATATTGCATTCTGTGTTTCTTGCAGGAACCTCTCATTATGAACTTAATTGTTCATAAAAACTAAATTGAACCTGTAGTTTTCATTCAAAACATACCACATGAAACTTGTAGTTTTCATGCATAAATTAAACCAATACATGTCTATAGAACTTGTATGTTTTACGATATATGTTTACAGCTTACCATATGACTAATCACGTTTTTTCCCTCCATTTTAGGGACATGTCGAACTTGAAGAAGCTCGATTTCTCCACTTTAGAAGTCTTCGGAAGAAACTATCTGAAGTGGGTTCAAGACGTGAAGCTCTATCTAATTGCAAAGGGTATTAGAGCTACCATTGAGGCACTTATTGACAACAAACCTGCTGACTATGCTAAAAAAGCTAATGCAATGATCTTCATTCGAAGACACATCCATGATGTACTGCAGACTGAGTACCTCACTAAGGAGGACCCACGCACCTTCTGGCTTACGCTGGCCGACCGTTTTGATCATCAGAAAGATATATACTTGACTGACACAAGACACGATTGGCAACACCTTTGCTTCCAGGACTTTAAATTCATGAATGAATATAACTCTGAAGTTTGTAGAATCCGTTCACTGTTGAGATTTTGCAAAGTGGAACTAACCAAATCATATCTCCTGGGAAAGACCTATTCGACCATTCATACCACCAATATTGTCTTGCAACAACAATATAGGGAACCGAAATTCACCAAGTTTTCAGATTTGAACTCTGTTTTACTTCTCGTTGAAAAGCAGAACCAGTTTTTGATGAAGAATCATCAAGCTCGACCCACATGCTCGAACGTTGCGCTCGAAGCGCATGCGACCAATTTTAGTAGCCACAATTGATGAAAGAACCGTCGTGGCCGTGGTAATGGGGGGCAAGTGCAACCACAGGCCTAAGTTCAACAAAGTACCGCACTAAAGGAGGAAATGTGACCCAACAGCGTCCACTACTTGTCCCCAAGGCCCTAAGCTTCAAGAACCAGGGAAAAGCTCCTGTTCAGTCAACTTCTACTGAAATGAATATGTGCTATTGATGTGGATCAAAGGATCATTGGTCACGCGTATGCCAAGCTTCCGCTGAGGCTATTGCCAAGTATCATTCCCATCATGAGTCCAACTTTGCACATAGGGATCATCCGGAAGATGCTCCTACATCAATGGAGATATCAAATTTTCAGGAGGCGTCAACTCCTATGGATGAATAAATTAGACATGTTTTTAGGGTGTTTACCCCTAGTGGCTGAACCCACTAGGAGTGGCCGACCCTTCCCCCCTATTTTTCTAGGTTTATTGTTTAATTTTGAACAATTTCTCTAAGTATTTGGAACAATTTGTTTGGTTTTGGTTTGTTTTGAATTATGGATTGTTATTTTGAATGGATATTTCTTGAATTGCTTATTTGAATGAATGGACTTATATTTATGCATGTGACCAATTCAAGCAATTTATTTCTAGGTATGTCTAGTGGGGAAGTTAGTTGTCTGGCAGATAGTGCAACCACGTACACCATCTTACTTGAACGACACTATTTTACTAACTTAATACCCAAGAAAGCTCATTTGACAACCCTCTCAGGCCTATCCAACTTGATTGAAGGATACAGAAATGCCTATATCATGTTGTCCAATGGTACTATCTTAACCATTAAGGAGGCACTCTATTCTCCATGTTCCGAAAGAACGTTGCTGAGTTTTAGAGATATTTGAGATAATCAATATCATATTGAAACCACTAAAGATAATGGTTCTGAATTTCTTTTTATCACTTCGTACGAATATGGTCAGAAGCGTATTCACGAGAAGTTGGAATGTTTGCCGAGTGGGTTGTACATCACAACCATTCGCGGTATAGAAGCCCACAGTGTGGCCGGCCTTATGCCTGAGTTCCAGGACAATTTGTTGCTTTGGCATGACCGTTTGAGACATCCTGGACATGACATGATGCGCCGTATGCTCAAATCATCTCTTGGGCATCGGTTACCTCCCTATATTGGACTCCCGCCATGCAAAGCATGTTCTTTAAGTAAGTTAAGTACTCAACCCTCACTTACAAAGATCATTCATGACCCCCCTAAGTTTCTTCAGAGGATTCAAGGGGACATTTGTGGACCTATCCAACCAACATGCGGACCATTTAGATACTTTATGGTGTTGGTTGATGCATTGACATGATGGTCACATGTTTATTTGTTGTCCACACGCAATGCTGCGTTTGCTAAACTTCTAGCTCAAATCATTAAGCTAATGGCTCACCATCCTGATTATCTGATTAAGTCGATTCGACTAGATAACATTGGAAAGTTTACATCACAAACTTTTGACGATTATTGCATGTCAGTAGGGATTGATGTGGAACATCTTGTACCCCATGTTCACACCCAAAATGGCCTGGCAGAAGCTTTCATAAAGCGCCTTCAATTGATAACTCGAACTTTGGTTATGAGAACCAAACTGTCGGTATCTACCTTGGGCTATGCAATATTGCACGCAACTATGTTGGTCCACCTGAGGCCCACCGCCACTCAACCACATTCGCCGTTACAGTTGGTCACTGGATATAAGCCTAACGTCTCTCATTTATGGGTGTTTGGGTGTGCCATTTATGCGCCAATAGTGTCACCACTATGTACCAAAATGAGTCTTTGGAGAAAAATGGAAATCTATGCCGATTATGATTCACCATCAATTGTTTGCTACTTAGAACCCTTGACAGAGATCTCTTTACCACACGTTTTGTGGATTGTCACTTTGATGTGACAGTCTTCTTGTCATTAGGGGGAGATAAGCATGCCAACGTTCCCGTAAAATGTCGCGAATTGTCCTGGTATACTCTCACTATGTCTCATTTAGATCCTCGCATTGCCTAGTCTAAAACTGAGGTGCGACGAATTATAGATCTTCAAACTATTGCTCAAAGCATGTTAGATGTTTTTAATGATCTAGCAAAGGTGACAAGATCACATATACCTGCTGCAAACGCACCTGCAAGGATAGATGTACCCTGCGTACATCCATAACCCGCCTGGAAAAGCCATACTATCCCCGAAGGTGGGGAGGCCACACGTTCCATGCGGCAAGGTAATTGGCAGCTAGCCAATCATCTACTCTGACCCTGAAGCGTGGCAAATCCCTTGGTTCAAAGGATTTCACAACCCTGAAAGAGGAAAATGGCACCAACTAGTGACGCTAGTTTAAATCAAACCATCGTTCATGTGAAGCCAAAAATAATCACAAGGCGACACGTGGATTTTGGCTTAAAAAGACAAAATTACCCTCAAGACACACCAAGATTCCTTCACTCGAGTAGTGGGCAATCATCCCTCAACCAAGTCAAAAGTGCCCAAAATAGTTAATAATTCAAAACCTATTTCATCCATCCTTAACAAATCCTCTCTACAACTCCCAAATCATTCCTCTTTTATTATATTAATTAGCTAATCAATTAGGAAAATTTTCTATTAATTAGCTAATTAATTGATTTATTATTCAATTATTCCTAATTAGCTACAAATCATGAACCTCACCCAAAATACCAACCAAGTAGCCGATTCTCCTCCTCCTAAAGGGGCCGGCCACACCCCTATAAATACCACCTCATTCTCTCCAAAACTCAATTCCAACTTTCTGACAAAATTCTCTAAATTCTCAAAACACTTTTCTAACTTTGGCATCGGAGGTTCTTCGGCGAAAGCCGCCCCCCCCACCCAAAAAAAATTCATCATGGGCACGTAAGGCTCTTGGCTTGGCCTTGACCTAAGATGTTAGTTTTTTTGTACGTGCAATTTTGTCCAAGAACAAGAAGGAAGAAATTTGCATCCACAAATTGGTCATTTCATTGAAAGTTGAGTCACACACTCGTAGAAGACTCTTGCATCTAAGGTTTTTTGTTTCTTGTTCATTTGTAGATTTTTCATACGTTCTTATTCTAAGAATTTTTATTTCTAAAAATTTGGAAACCACGACAAACAGAACTTCCTACCTTCAAAGATCCGGATCAAATGATGGAGGACAAGATATAGCCTCACCACGACGATCCACGTGGCTCAAAGCAATGGTAAGAAGATCAACTTTGCCACCACGGAGCACTATCACCATGGCAGCCACGGAGACCACTATGGCAGTGGGGAGTCGGCCCGAGCCGCTACCTCAGCAGCACAAGCCTAAGGAGCTGCGGCAGGAGAAGCAGCTCAGCGCGTTCCTGAGCCGAGCTCAAGCTCGACATGCACGCGTGCCACACCCTACTCCCTTGGTGTCCCAAGTAGCCCAAGCTGATCCAAGATCGATCCAACCGTTCTGGCTTCAAATTTATAGGCCGACGATTGAACCGAGGGTATTTTCACCCAATTTTCTCCGGCTCGCGGAGGAGCGTGCACTCTCAGTTAGGCCCACGGATGAACATAAACTCACGGTTGGGGCCACACTCAGATAATTAACATGAGCAGTCTTCCAGGTGAAGTGTGCATTTGCGGTAAGGCTCGCAAGGAGCATTATCCACCTCACATTGAAGTCGGCAGCATAGTGGACAGAGAGCATAGAGAAGTAGTCACTCAATCCGACTTAAGTTCAACTAACAGTCTGCGAGTTACCCGCTTGCCTGCTAAGAATATACCACATGCACTGTAGCTACTTTATAGACGAGCCGAACACATTGAAGAGCATCCTAGACCACCATGTCACGTCTGGGGGTAACCGAGAGCTTCGCTACCCTAACAAAAGTAAGTTTAGGAAGAAGTAGAGAGGCTCCCGACTGAGCGATTGCACAATTTCCAGCGCAACGAAGCTACTGACAAAGCGCTTTGATGAGACATGACCAACATAAGCGGGTTATCTTTCAATGACAAAATCGAGCAGATAGGACTATCCTGCATAAATTGTCTGAAACAAGGCGATCATAAATAAAAGCACTTTGGTTTAAAGAGATGATAATTGGCATAATGGCTTTCATGCGATTCACCAACATCTTTGAGGTAAGCTTGTAAAGAACATTGCATAAACTTATGGCTGGAGCTGGGACATCTTGGAAGGCCGAAACAGTTTAGGAATCAGAGTAGTGCAAAATTGATCTTGCAAAGGATCTGACCAGATTCCAGAAAAGAGATGATGGCAACGGACATACGACTTTGACAATTGCCCAATATTTCTGGAAAAACAAAAGTGGTATACCATCCAGCTCTGGAGAAGTGAACAGTTGCATCTAAAAAAGAGCAATCTTCACTTTATCCATGGTGAAAGGGGCGTTAAGTTCACTGTTCATCTCCTCAGAGATTTTTTCGATCAATAGCATCTATGATGACTTAAGAGTTCCCAGCATGACTGGAGAAAATATCAGAGAAATAATTAGTCACCACGGATTCAATCCCCCTTAGGTTAACGTGTCATCTCCCCTGATCGTCTTGGTGTTTTACAATTCGGTTCTTAGCCATAATACCTACATTTGCACTTCGCCGTCCTTCAGCCATAATACCTGCAAGCGTTGACACCAAAATACCTCTTCATGGGATCGAAGCTCGTCAAGCTTACTCAACAAGGTGGCACGTTCAGTCATGATCACATCTGTGCATGGATGAGCTTACTCAACAAGGTGGCACGAACCTCTTCAACAACAATCAGGCAGGATTTGAAAGTACCCTTGTTCCACTTGAGAAGAGCAACACGAACGGCCTTACTTTTTTCACTAATGCAGAACATGGGAATGCCCATAACGAGATGTGTCCAAACCCTGCAAATGATCTTTTCATAACCATCATTCTTCGTCCCACATTCCTCGAATCGGAACAAACACCGAGGTCATCGTGGGTCAGGAGGGCATCACAAATCTCAACCAGAATGGGAATGTGGTCAAAGTTGCTAGGCTTGAGATGAGTGACACAAGAATGGGAGAATCGCAGAAGCCACTCTGAGCAAGTTTAATTCCCCTATTTCGAGAGGTCATCCATGTGAACTTATCCCCAGGGAAGCCCAAGTTCGGAAGATTGCAGTCGGAGATGGCCTCACAAAAATCTAGGATTTAGCCAATTGGATGGAGATTCCCCCCTTCCTTTTCCTCCAAACGAAGTATCTCATTAAAGTCTCCGCCGCAAAGCCAAGGGAGTCGGGATGAGGCAGCAAGAGATAGGAGAATATGCCAGGATTGGGTACGCCCAGAGGGAGAAGGATGACCGTAGAATCCGGTTAAATGCCAATGGACCGCATCACCAATATAATCAACGGTTCATCATGAATATCCTATTTGGTACCTAAACCGTTGATTTATTTGATGCATTTAAATCACTAAACGATATCGAATTCAAATGATTTTGTAGGGATGATCTTTAAACAATGATTAAGAGATTGAAAGGTTCTAATTATGAAATTTTTATGATAAAAATACATTGTTTGCAAGTAGAGAAATGAGTTCATCCCCCATGGGAGAATGCAAGTATTATCCTTATTTTATTATACAAACTTGTCTATATAATCCTCTCTCCTTCTCACATGCAATAGAGTTGGTCATTTTACAGTTTGTGCTTGATGATTTTCATGACTTGAAAACAACCATTGTTGCATATAGAGTTTGAGAGAAATTTAGAAATTTGCTTTACCTCAAATACTTGAGTCGTCCGGTCCGTAAGATGAGTAAGAGTTGTACTAGCCTCTCGGCCCCTGCTCATCCATCAATATTCACTCATAACATTAGGAGGTTTCGAGAGTTAGAGGATCTCTTCCTTGAAATCTTCTCGAGGTGGATCAAACAAGAACCTTTGTCTTGAAAAGGGCTAATCAGAACACCATTCTTGGGTTGAAGATTCGCTCCAGAGGTTGTATCTAACCTTTGTTCTTCTTCAATTTAAAAATATATACATATATACACACATGTATGCACAATCTCTAAATCAAAGATCATGAAAAATAGGATTTAAGTTTTAAATTATAAAAGGCATAAAACCATTCCTCCGTTGTGAGAAATAGGCATGCAATTGTAGTTTTGGTTTGAAACCAACCGATGCATGTCATTTCAGGGAGAAAATGATGAGACCCAATTATATTAGGTTAGAGCCCAAATGAAGGCCCCCTTGAAGTCCCTCGTATATCTATCGTACTTCCTTTGTATTTTCTATATATTTCGTTAGGCTGATCTGAGTTGTATTCATCGAAGGCGCAAAACATGGAGTAATTAAGTTATGTTTATTCACATGATTCGAGAATTATGGCAATTTTTTGAAAAACTTGTAATAATAGGTCAACTATTTCTCTAGCTTGCAACTTGTATTCAATTTTGGGTTTCATTTATAAGTTAAAAAGTAGGTGGGTTTATGTTTATGAAAAGGACTTATATGTCTAAAGAACCCAATTTTCAATTTCAATCATATCACATTCAACTCAGGTATCTCTGACAACGTAAGGTTTGGAGGTTTCCTTCAGAAAGCTAATGACCAGAAAAGAGCTCAGGTCTATATTGTGATTGATCTGCAGTGCGAGATTCTACAATCAAATTGATTACATGAAAAAAAATTATTGACCTTGAAAAAATGAACTCTAAACAAAGAAAAATTACATTTGGAAAATGGACATTATTTCCTCATCTGCGACTTGATGTGGTTGAGCAGCAGTTATAGTTTTATGCGACAGCAGGCATGTCCTTGAGCCATGCATCCAAGGGCTTACCAATTGAAAAGACAATGAAGCCAATTTCGCGCAGTTTATCTACATCAATAACATGCCTACCGTCGAAAATGAATGCCGGTTTCTGCATATTCTCATATATCTTGTTGTAATCGAGAGTCTTGAACTCATCCCATTCAGTCAGAATGCAAATACCATGGGCACCCTTTGTTGCCGCGTAGGCATCCGAGACCATACTCACTTTCTCCAGAGTACTGCTGCTGCTCATTGGTTGCAGGTGCATCGGGTGATCCCAATCGAACTTTCTCATAGTCAGTTCCCTGCTGATCTGGTCCTCGGTCACCTGTGGATCATATATGCTCAGTTCGGCCTTGTCAATCAACAACCCCTTGCACACATCAACTGCTGGGGTCTCCCTTGTGTCACCAGTATCTTTCTTGAAGGCAAACCCTAGTATTGCTATCTTCTTTGTCGACACAGTGTTGAACATGGATGCAACTACACGATTCACAAACCGGCTCTTTTGGTACTCATTGATCTTCACAACCTGTTTCCAGTACTCTGCTACCTCCGGAAGACCATTGCATTCGCAAATGTAAACAAGATTCAGGATGTCCTTCTGGAAGCAGGATCCCCCAAAACCGACACTCGCGTTAAGGAACTTGGGGCCTATCCTAGTGTCCATACCAATAGCGTGCGAAACCTGTGTAACATTTGCCCCAGTAGCCTCACAAAGCGCAGACATGGCGTTGACAGACGATATTCTCTGTGCCAAGAATGCATTCGCAGCAAGCTTGGAGAGCTCTGCAGACCAAAGATTGGTGGTTAGGATACGGTCTTCAGGAACCCACTGAGCATAAATATCCTTCAATGCTTTGATGGCCTTCTGGCCTTCAGCGGTTTCCCTGCCACCAATGAGGACCCGGTCCGGTTTAAAAAGATCTTCAATTGCAGTTCCTTCGGCAAGGAATTCAGGGTTTGAGAGGATCTGGAATTTGATTCCCTTGCCGTTGTGGGTCAAAATTTTTTCTATTGCCTCGGCTGTTTTCACAGGGACGGTGGATTTTTCGACAACAACTTTACTGGACTCGGAGACATCGGCAATCATTCGAGCAGCACTCTCCCAATATGTCAAATCTGCAGCTTTGCCTGCTCCGAGACCTGTAGTTTTGGTCGGGGTGTTGACAGAGACAAATACTATATCAGCTTCCTTGACGTGCTTCTTCACATCAGTGCTGAAGAAGAGGTTCTTGCCGCGGCACTGCTTCACGACGTCGTCGAGGCCGGGTTCATAAATGGGAAGTTGCTCACTGTTCCAAGCTGCAATCCGTTTATCCCAGATGTCAACGACGGCTACTTCAACGGACGGGCACTTGAGTGCAATCACTGCCATTGTAGGGCCCCCAACATATCCAGCACCAATGCAACATATCTTCACCATTTTCGTTTCACTCTATAACCAATGCAAATCTGCAATGCAACAGTAGTTATTACTTTATATATACCCAATGGTATGCCATGGCATGCATAATTATCATGTACCACAGTAACAGATGAAACGGCAAAGATTCACGTATGTTGCACTTGCATGGTAACAACAGTTTAACCAAACCCAGTTTGCATATCTAGACTCTTTCGCCTCGTCCTATTCCTGGCATCCCAGATCTAGAATTTTATGCCCCAATAATTGATGATATTTTTTGGTTATTTTCAAATGAACACCTAAAATTTTAAAGTAAACCAAGGAACAAAATGAGATGTAGGAAAATGCTGGTAGATTACCATAGAATAGAGAAATAAAAATGTTACCAGAAAAGCTTTAAGCTCGATGATCGTGTGTGTGGCGTCCAATAACACTAAATACACACTTGCCTGCGATTGCTGATTGCTGCGACGAGACGAGAATAAACGACCCTTTCTTTTTCTTTCTTGTGGTAAGTTGTGATAAAGTAAGGAGCTGATGATAAATGATAATAATAGAGGAGGGCCTTTTTTTTCTGTGTCCACTCAAAAATACCGGGCCTTTACTCTCTCTGAACCTCTCACTCTCAAACTAGAGGAAACAAAAGTCAGTCGGAGAGAGAGAGAGAGAGAGAGCGTGTTTTTTGGAGAGACCATGGATGGCAATGGTCTTTTTGATCTGATCCTATTCTTTCTCCCGCCACTCGCTCCGTCCTTCCCAATCCCAATAAATAGCGAAGCAAGAAAATAAATATCACATAGAAAAGTACAGTTTTTCTTCCATAGTACCTAATAGTGGAGTTTGGGAAAATTATTTTGCGTAAAATAAACTACTGAATCTTCGAAAATTCATGGACCATTTTATGGACATAACAACCAAGATCACTAGTAATCATCATGAGTCTCTGACCCTTTGGTCATTGGAAGGAAAAAATGTCTGCCTGTAGGATTCGTCGAATCTCAAGGGGTTCTGATGAGGCGAAATGATAATGCTAGTCAAATTAAATTTTGAAAACTAAAAGATATGAAAGTTGATTGGTTTATTACTTAAGAGTTGATAAACATGCTCATTCTTATTGGTGACACATCATTTAGTTTGTAAATTTAGTCTAAAAATTTAGTCTCTCTAGCATTATCCGAGACGGAAAGTTGATCCATATCAATATACGTAAATTGATTGGCTGAAGTTGAACCAACTAATACGAAAACATGCAAGGAAGTTAATGAAGAAAAGGGTAATGCTAGGGAGACTAAATATATAAACTAAATTTTGTAAATTGAATAACATGGAAGTTGATGATTGGATTATTACTTTTGTTATTTTTTTTAGCAAAATGATATTAATATTATCTACACTAAGGGGGTCAGTGAATGGGTTAAGCCTTACAATGGGCTAGTAATAATATTATTCAAAATTGTCTTTAGTGATGATTGAATTATTACTTTAAGTGTTGATTAACGTGTTTATTTCTTATTGGTGACATATCATTTAGTTTTCAAATTTAGTCTATAAATTTAGTCAACTCAGCATTTGGGTTCCATCATAAAACTAATTGGCGGAATTCCATCATAAAATCAATATCATAAAGAAAGTTGAGTTTTACCATAAAACAAGCTGACTATACGAAGAATATCCAACAACTTATAGCCACTTAGTACTACGGTCTTGTAGTATTCATTTTCACTTATATGGAAGAGGTCTTAGATTCGATTCTTACCAAAAGTGAAATTAAACCACATTATTGCTAGCCCATTGTAAGGTTAAGTTGACCGCCTCCTCTTTAGTATAGATAATATCATTTGTTCAAAAACAAAAACAACTTATAAGAACATGCAATATCTCTTCTCTCATTAATGTAGGATTTCATTCTCAACACGTTCTCTCACATAAGGTGAATTTTCAAGTCTAATAAATGAACAACATAATTCGAATGACGTGGAACATATGTGAGCGTTCAACTTCATATTTAAAACAACTCGCTCTGATAATTTCCTACTTTGGGGGAGTGTGACGGTTTCATTGCACGGGGTCTCAAAATTTAACGGCCACCAGAATAGTTTTATATTGAAAGTAGTAATATATAAAATAATATTATATAAGGGACACTAGGCCCATAAGCCACAAGACTACACGCCTATAAACCATCAATTCCGTACAAAATTACATACAATTTTATAAAGCAATCATGCCTCGCTTTTTTCTTAATTCTCACGCCAATCAAAGTCCACTTCTCTCTCAAACGCCTCCACCCCGCGCTGCCGCTTTTGTATTTCCCCTCTCCACTGCTTTTTTTTTTGTTCTTTTTTTTCTCATGAATCATTAAATCCTAATTCATAATTTCATGCGCGAGAGACATTTTCAAATTATGAATGATAATCACATGGTCAAAGTTATGCATAAACTTTAGATTTATATGCAACCGTCGATTGTTATTCTCATCAAATTTCGTTTCATTCTTTTTTTTTGGAAAACATGAATTTTAATGGATGTAAAAAACGAATGGTTTGAATCATTTATATCTTACATTCCGATATTTTAAGGTTAAATGAAATATCAGTTGATGTTATATAGTTTTGAGAGACTTTATAAACTCCGAGCAATATTTTCAGTAAAACTCTGACCGTAATTTCAACGATCCGAACCATTCATCTTTCTGCATCCTCTAAAAGATCATGTTTAAAAAAATTTTAACAAAAAAATCTGAAAAAAAAAACAAAACAAAACAAAATATGGTGAGAAGAATGGAGCGTATATGTAAACAACAATCAACGGTTAAATTTTGATCTATATTTTATATAATGATAGTGGCGAATTTTGAAGTTGAAACCATTACGAAAGTTGAAAACCTTTACATCACCAGCATTTATATAAATTTTTTTCACACTTCTACATTAATTAATATTTATGTGATACTTGAAAGACAAATTTATTTTTATAAGTAATACGTATATGACAATGTGATACACACACACACACACACACACACACACTAATTTAGTATTATGTTTTTCATTTGATTATTTATTGGTTTAATACATATTTTCTTTAATGGCTAAGGGGTCAAGTCAGGTTACCTTTTAATATTAACGGGCCAAGTTCGGATCCAGTTATATTACTCGTTTATTTTAACAGGTATTACACAATACGACTTGTTAAGATATCGGGTATGACACGAAAAGAACACGAACATGAAAAACAAGACATGAATATCAGGTTTATAGAGAGGAAGGGAGAGGAGAGATAAACATGATAAAGAGAGAGAAGGGGAGAGACACATGATAGAAAATAGGTAGAGAAGAGAGTAGATAAGGATGAGAGACAGGAGGAAATAAGGAATAAAGTGAAGAGATAATGGTATAATAACTATTTTCTACACTAGCGTAAACCCATGTCACTACTACAAAAGTACCCGGTAGTATCACTTTAAAAAAAACTACAAGAAAAGCCTATTTATGTCGGATATTAACAAAAAATCCGACAAAAATTCATGTAATGTAGGATAAAAGAACCGAAAGCATTGCTTGCGTCACCAAAAAGCTTTTGCTATCGAATATGACTCTTAATCCACCAAGAAAAAGGAAGGCCAATTAAACAAATGAAGCAAAATGGTGTCGGATACAACCGACACTACCATTCCCATCAGATACAACCGACAATAAATACTAAAAATGCCCTCACAAGGACAATTTTGTTGTCCCTAACCGACAGAAAAGATATTAATAATATAAAAAAATTATAAAAACAACAATTTAAATAAACATAAACAAAACTAATAATTGAATAAATAATACTAAACAAAACTAATCATTATTCACCTTAATATTATTCATATATATAAAAGTTCGTTAAGTATTTTTATAATCTTTTACTAATTATACAATTGGTAAGAAAAAAAATATATACCTACATTCGACTTCTTTTTCATCTTCCTTAATCAAGCTCCAATCCTTCGTCAAAGGAAAAATATACAATTTAGGATTCCACAGCTCCTAGTTCTCCGTTGAGGCATTGCTCCTTGTTAATAACAAAAAAACATTTGTGATGCATATTTACAAAAACAAAACCTGCATAAAAGCTCTAAACAAAGACCAATTTTCAATTTATGCATTATACTTGATAAGGTATCTCAAGTCAAGATTCAAAATACAAGCTCAATTTAATAACATAATCAAAATTTAAAACACAAACTGAACGTAATATAAATAATTTAAAACAAACTGGTTTCAGAATGTTGCTCCTCAAATTGGTCATGCATGATGATTGAAGCGAGAAGGAGAAGGGGACAAGAGAAAGAGAAGGAAACAAGAAGGAGAGGAGAAGGAAAGGGGAAAGAATGGGGAAGGGAGAAGGCAGCAGCATAAGGGGTTTTATTTTGTAGAATTGGTATTACTGTTGGTTAAAACCAACAACAATATGTTTCTATAAAAAAAAATATAAAAAAACTTATCCGACACACTTTCCTATTGCCATCGGATATAACTGACAACACTAAGAATGGTAGGAAATATCCCTCCCAAAAAAATTGTCATGATTTAAAAAAATAAAATAATAATTGTTTGGTTTAATAACTAAATAATACGTATTTAAATAGAATACATTTTTTTTAAATAAATAAATAATTGTTTGGTTTAATAGATAATACGTATTTAAATAGAAAATAACTCACGTAAAATATGCGATAAAGAAACAAAAAGATAATTTTGTACAATGAAAATGTCATCACACAAACTAAATATTGTCTAATCAATACTTCAAAAACAAAAAAAAAATTTGCACAAATTACTTTTCCCACTTCAAAATTTAGGCACAAATTTAACAGAAATGTGCATTCTACAAAACTAGTTTCAATAATCTAACCATCAAACTTGTTTGTATATACTACAAGATCACATACATAAAAAATCACAAAAAAAAAAAAAAAAAAAAAGTCAGAAATTAGGTAACAGAACAAAAAATTTCAACGATTATATACGAAAAAATCACAATCTAACGGTTATTTTAGCTCTGATTTTGATGATTTTTTACAGCTACACTCCGCGACCTTATAAGAATGCAATGAACAAATTCGATCTTCAATTTAAAATATTTACACTAGTAGATACCACAAATCTTCTTTATACTTAATGGAAGTATAACATTAACTCATAAGTGTTAGTTTAATCTACTGTTTTGATGCGATACTCATTCTACAAAACTAGTTTCAACTATCCAACCGTCAAACTTGTTTGTATACACTTCGAGATCGCATACGTAAAAAATTGCAAAAAAAAAAACATTCATAGATTAGGCAGTGGAATAAAAGTTTTCGATGGTTATAAACGAAAATCACAATTTAACAGTTATTTTAGCTCCTATTTTGATGATTTTTTACATCTACGCTCCTCGACCCTATAAGAATGCAATGAACAAATTCGATCTTCAATTTAAAATATTTATACTAGTGGATACCACAAAATCTTATTATACTTAATGGAAGTATTGTGGATGCAAATTTCTTCCTCCTTGATCTTGGACAAAATTCCACCTACAAAACAATTAACACCTTTGGTCAAGGCCAAGAGTCTCACGCGCCCACAATGAATTTGGGGGGGAGGGGGGGCGCTTTGGCCGAAGAACCTCTGATGCCAAAGTTAGAATTTAGAGAGAAAGTGTTTGACAATTAAGGGATTAATTAGGTAATTAACCCATTAATTAGTCAATTATTATGTTTTTAGAAGGAATGTTTTAGGAATTATGGCATGAATAAATTATTTAACTAATTGATTAGCCAAATAATGAAGTAGAAAATATGTGGAATGAGATAGGTTTTGGGAATTACCTTGTAGATGGGACTTGATGAAATAGGTTTTGAATTGTTACCTATTTTGGGCACTTTCGACTTTATTGCGGGATGATTGCCCATTGTTCGCGCGAAGGAATCCCATCATGCCTCAAGGGTATTTTTGTCCTCTTCTGTCCAAAAATCCACGTGTTGCCTAGTGAATATTTTTGGCTCCACAAATGCCCCCACCACCTATTGGGCTGCTCGTACGAAAGGGCAGCAGGTGTAGAGATCTTCTTGCTTTAGGAAACGTAGGATTGTTTCCTATTTTGATGTTGATTCTCTCTTTAATAGGAAATTAGATCCTTCTAGGAAAGGGAGAGAGAGCAATTTATTCTACCCTACAAGAGAGAGAGAGCTTAGAGGATATTTGTTCCCCCTCCTCTAGCAATCTTCTACATCTTGCTTGTGCAAAGGATTGTCTTTCGTTGCTTTCTTGTCTTCTCCGCGCCACACCAAGGTAAGAAAAAAATTAATTTTCCTTGTCTTCTCCTTGGATAGTGTTGTCATGGGGCAACCGTTGGGGTGGTGCGGCACGTCGGCTGGCAGGGGCCAAAAGTCAGTTTGGCATGGGTTGAGGAGGTGTTGTGGCAGAGACCACTGCTTAGGTTGCTCGGCTTGGCTAGAGCCAAGGGTAACTTGCGCGGCTAGGGCCGCGGATTGAGGTGTTGAGGTGCAATGCTAGGTGAGTCACATGACTCATGTCTTCTGGCTTTTTGGACCTGATGGAGGCCAGACTTGCGATTGAGAGAGATGAGGAGGTCGAGGGCCTCATGGGCTGTTGGAATACAGGGTATGCAGGTCTCCTGCCTGCTGGTCTGAGAGAAAAAATGATGCTTAGGTCTCTTTGCCGGGAGAAATGTAGGTTGCTCTATCGAGAAAAGGTAAAGAAGATCAAGGTGGAAGAAATTTTCCCCGTTTGCTCAAGAGATGCTGGTTAAGAAAAAACTAAAGACTTCCTCCGCTGCTTGTGAGGGCCCACCTACTGTCGAGAGGCCTGTGATTGACATGACTGCTTCTAATAGGAAAAAAAATATGAGGCTGCTAGATCTAAGCCTGTGGCGCTTGCTATGTCGAGTATGGCTAATTCGATTGTTGATAGTATTACTCAGTATAAAGGTCTTGTCATGCCCCTAGTGCCGAAGGATGTGCCAAGACGTCCGTTAAGAGCTAAGTCCGGTTCTCATTCGGAAAAACTTGCTATTATGAAGAGCAATAAGGTGGACTCTGTTGCTAAAGTGGTGCTAAGGCTCACTTCCTCTATTGTTGAGACTGATTCGCCTGCTGGGAAGGAGGAGACTGCTCGTGTGGGCGGCTATGAAAAATCCACTAAGCCTGCTTCTAGGAAGGCTGCTGAGATCTGTGTGCTCTTGAAACCAGATCTACTTGAAGACATGGATGCATATGCCAAGTTTGTTGATGGCGTTAGAAAGGTTTGTTTACCCAAGTTCCTTTGTGAAGCATACGACCCAATATAGAAGGACTGATCTGCTTGCTATGATGCATATATAACAAGGATGCCAAGGAGGTGATGAAGACTATGGCAGCTAAAGCTTATTCCTCGCCCGAGGAGATCAAGAGGTTGGACTTTGAGCTTGTTGCTTTGAAGGGGTCTAATATTTTTGCCCTCACTTCTCTGCAGCTTGAGACCACTCGCCAAGAGATCATTGTCTTGAAGACTAGGCTTGACGCGATCCAAGTTAAGTATGAAAGTGTAGAAAAGGAGATTGGATGTTACATACCTCAGATTCAAGATCTTGAGTTTGCAGTTTCTGAGCTTTATTTCGCTGCTTATGGAAAGGATGAAGGGTTGATTGCTGCTTAT